>NW_026111598.1:583949-676449 GCF_024679095.1 Eriocheir sinensis
ATGAACTGTAAAATAGCTGTTTTCTGTGGAACGACCTGCCCTAAACCCATGCTGGTGAGTCTGTTGAGTAGATTATTGTTTTCAAAAAATATACAAGACGGGAAGTAATATGCACTTTTCAAAACCTTGCTAAATGCTGGAAATGGTATTGAAATAGGTCCTATAGTTTTTCAATATCGGATCTACTGCCTGATTTAAGTAGTGCTGGTACAACTTTAACTTTTAAGTGCATCCGGAAATATTCCAGTTTTAACATCAGATTCACTATGTGTGTTAATGGAATGGATATATTATTAGCTGATGCGTTTCAAAACAATTGAGGGAAATATCATCAAATCCGGAGGAAGAAGTTTTAAATGCCGTAATATATTTTTCAATTTCTAAGTTTGTGGCAGGAAATAAATACATAGAAAATTAACAGTGATTGTAAATAATTTAAAATTCATTACCTACCAGTTTCTGCTGCTTGCTGACTTGCTTTCAAAAAAATGTTCATTAAATTCTATCTGGAATGTTATAACAAATTGATCGTAGCTCAATTTCACTGTTTTTTACCATCTGTAGATCTACTAATAAGTTATTTATTGACTTCCAGTGAGACTTTTAGGGTTGCTCTTGGCATAAATAATAGTTGGTCTTGGTGATACTTCTTACTTTGCTTCTTTTAAAAGTGATGTTAGTCTATTTCTGAAAGTCCTATATTGCTCTCGAAAAGTTAAAGGCCATTTATATGCTAGTTTTTCAAGTCTATGTTTTTCTCTAATGCCTTCTTTAATGCTGGAGTAATGTGTGGACTGCGATTATTTTTTATTGTTACTAACTTTAATTGTTTCTCAGGGAAGCAATTATCATAATTTGTTTTGAAATTGTTGTAAAATAGATTATAGGAGTTGTTAGGACATGTACAGTTTATGACATCAGACCAATCTGTGTGAGAAGGTGCAGCACTAAATGTGTCTAAAGCTTCCTGGGTGAACGTTCTTTTCGTTATGAATGTAGGAGGAGATGGAATATTATTACATTTAAGTAAAGATATCACTGGAAAATGATCAGTAATATCAGTTTTGATTACATAATTTCCTACGTTGTTCTCAACACACTATGGACCAAATGTGATCTATAAAGGTGGCGGATGTGGCCGTAACTCGTGTTGGCAGGGTTGTAAGTGGAAACAGGAAATAACTATACATTATTAAATTCATAAGGTCCTGAATATTATCGTCATTATTATGTAATAAATTCATATTTAAATCTCCAAAATAAATATTTCACTAGGATTTTTATCTTTGCGTGGTTAAAATTTCATTGAGAACATTAAGAAAATTATTCACATTACCTTGAGGAGGTCTATATACATAAAATAAAATATTTTACCAATAAATTTTACTTCCACTGCCACCCTCTCAATAAATGTTTCCATTCGACTGAATTCAATTACTTTATAACCTGTGTACCTGTTCGAGACATAAACAGCCACACCCCCACCATACCTGTTCCTGTTATTTGTGAACATTTCATATGCTGTCAAAGAATACAATGTAGAAATATCTGCGTCGAGCCTGGTTTCAGTGAAACCAAGCACGTCATAAATTACATTATCAGACAGTACAGTGTCTTTGAAATACTGGAAATTGGTGGATATGGATCTTACATTCAGTGTTAATAAATTAAATCACTATTGTTACGAAGAAGATAAATTATCAGGAAAATGTATTCAGATTTAGGAAAGTTAATGTTTCTAGATCTTATATAAAACTGATTGACATCGATATCATTATTATAATTGTTATCTTGCACACTTAAGGGATCAAAGCTTTCATAAATTTCTTGCCTGAATATTTTCATCGAAATTAAAAAACATCCATCAAATCTTCATCGAAAACATTATTAAAACATGTAGTTATCTAGCGTAGTAGTAGTAGCAGTAATGGTAGTAGGAGCAGCAGTGGTAAAAGTAACAACAGTGGCTAGTAGTAGTAGTAGTTGATTTAATAATAGTTATAGTAATAGTAGTAGTAGTAGTAGTGGTAGCAGTAGTAGTAGTAGTAGGATAGTAGCAATAGTAGTAGTAGTAGTAGCAGTAGTGGAGTAGTAGCAGAGTAGTAATGCTGTTGTAGTAATAGCAGCAGTAGTAACAGTAGTAGTAATGCTGTAGTAGTAGTAGTAATAGGTGGTAGTAATAGTAGTAGCAGCAGTAGTGGTAAAGCAGTAGTAGTAAAAAAGTAGCAGTAGTGGTAGTAGCAATAGTAGCAATGTGAGTAGTAATAGTAGTAGCAGTAGTGGTAGTGCAGATGTGGGAGTAGCAGTGATAGTAGTAGTAATAGCAGTAGTAGCAGTAGTAATAGTAGTAGTAGTAGTAGTAATAAAAGTGGTAGTATTTCTGCATCTGTCCTATCGCTCCTGTACCCTCTGGACCCACCGAAGAGGCGATGCTTCTGGCATTTGCTTCAACTCAGTGGGACGACCTGGGGATGTACTTTTCCGATTCCGTGGAATGATTATTGCTTCAGGATAGAGACCCTCTGTGTGCTCAGCGCACCACAGAGGTGATTATCTCTGGAATGGGCATACATTCTCGTTCTTTCTCTCTCACGCTAAAACCTTGGTTTAATCATGCTTGTTCTCGTGCTGTCAATGATAGAGGTAGCTCACAAAAGGTACCAGAGCCTTCAAACTAATACTAATTATGAACTTTACATTTCTGCCGAAATCATTATAAATCTATTCTCCGACTAACCAAAATTCTTTCATTAATAGAAAATGTCAAAACCTTGCTTTCTAACTCTTCCGTGACTTCTGGCATCTAGCCAAAACATCTCCTCAACTTCACTTCTTCATCTTTCCTCCACTCCTCAGTCCTGACAGCAACACCGTCATCATCTATCTCTAAGGCTGAACTCTTCTCTCAAACTTTTCTAAAACTCCCACTCTGGACGATTCTGGGCATATTCCTCCTCTCATCCCCCTCTAACTCCTTTATGCCTGTTATAAAGATTCTTCAAAATGATGGTAGATTTTCTATGCCCTCTCTGGCCTCAATCCTCAGAAGGCTTATGGACCTGATGGCGTGCCTCCTATTGTCCTTAAAAACTGCCTCAATGCTGTCACCCTGCCTGGTCAAACTCTTTCGCCTCTGCCTGTCAACATCACCATTAAGAGGTTGTTACACTCGCAGCTGCCTGATTACTTAGGACATGACGATCAGGGAACAGAAACACTTGAGGGATAAACACACCCATGAAAAACAATCAACACTAACCCAGCCTAGAGTAAATGGGTTAGAAAAAAATAAGGGGAGGACTGCTTTGAGCTTTAACAAGGTAATAATGTGACTAGCGATTTCCCACGCCCTTTAATAATTAAATGGCTTGTCTTTCCCCTCCTTATCCTCGCTCCCCACCCTCAATCCGTCTTTAATTAACCTCCACCCCCCATCATTAGCATATCATCTCCTTACCCCCATCTAACTTCACCCGAATCCCTTTCCAGTACCCCTTTACTCCTCAGTCCCCCAACTGCTTCCCCCAAACTCCCGCTTCACCCTCCATACTCCCCACCAGTTCGTCCCATTCCTCTCTCCCTCCTTCGCCTCCCCCACTCGCCTGCCGGCTTCCGCTCCTCACCCCTCTCTCCTCCCTCGCCCCTCTCTCCTCCCTCACCCCTCTCTCCTCCCTCACCCCTCTCTCCTCCCTCCTCTCTCTCTCTCTCTCTCTCTCTCTCTCTCTCTCTCTCTCTCTCTCTCTCTCTCTCTCTCTCTCTCTCTCTCTCTCTCTCTCTCTCTCTCTCTCTCTCTCTCTCTCTCTCTCTCTCTTTTCCCCAGCGGCGGGGATCCTCCCCTCTCTCTCTCTCTCTCTCTCTCTCTCTCTCTCTCTCTCGCTCTCTCTCTCTCTCTCTCTCTCTCTCTCTCTCTCTCTCTCTCTCTCTCTCTCTCTCTCTCTCTCTCTCTCTCTCTCTCTCTCTCTCTCTCTCTCTCTCTCTCTCTCTCTCTCTCTCTCTCTCTCTCTCTCTCTCTCTCTCTCTCTCTCTCTCTCTCTCTCTCTCTCTCTCTCTCTCTCTCCGGTGCTCCTCCTGCTTCCTGAGCCTTACTCCTTTCTCCCTCTGTGATGAATGGCCGAGGAAGGGACGGCTCTTAATTAATACGGGATGATAATAATCTGCTGAGGATGAGTATTTTGTTTTGTGTTTTACGGAGGCGTGTTTCTAATTTACCAACACGAGATACGTAAGGTTTAGTTCGCTTGTTAATAGAATAGTTTGTTGTTTCTTTTTAATGGCATAGTTTTCGTATGAATTACTCACTATTTTGGGGATTGTCTTGCCACAGTAGTTGATATTTCCTTTCTTCCTCTTCCTTCCTTCCTTCCTTCCTTCCATCTTTCTTTCCTTCCCTAGGTTTTTCTTCTTGCTGCCCCAATTTTTTTTCAATTCATTTGTATCTTTTATAACCATACAGTCTCTCTCTCTCTCTCTCTCTCTCTCTCTCTCTCTCTCTCTCTCTCTCTCTCTCTCTCTCTCTCTCTCTCTCTCTCTCTCTCTCTCTCTCTCTCTCTCTCTCTCTCTCTCTCTCTCTCTCTCTCTCTCTCTCTCTCTCTCTCTCTCTCTCTCTCTCTCTCTCTCTCTCTCTCTCTCTCTCTCTCTCTCTCTCTCTCTCTCTCTCTCTCTCTCTCTCTCTCATTACATATTTTACTTATTTTCTTATCTGGTTACCTCCAGTAATTTTCCTCCTTCTCTCTTTCCTCCACATTCATGTTCCTGTCATCCCTCGCAGCTTTCCTCCATCCCTATCCAATATAGTTTTTTTTCTCTCCATTTTTGGTGGCCAGGCCCCGGCAATATCTCTCTCTCCCTCATCATCATCCTCTTTTCCTCCTCCTCCCTTCTTCTCTCCATTTCCACACCCCTTTTCCACTTTTGATATTTCCCCTTTCTCGCTTCCTCTCATCCTTCAGTTTCCTCCAACCTTCCATTTATTTAATTTCCTTCCCGCTCGTTCCCTTCCCTTTCTCCTCCTTCCTTTCCCTTCTCTCCTCCACTTTAGATATTCTCCCTCTCTCCTTCCTTTTTTCCCTCGTTTTCCTCCAACTCTTACTTAAACATGATCTTCCTTTGTATCCTCTCCTTCTCCCTCCTCCCCTGTTCCTCCATCACTCTCATTCTCCCTCCTTTCCTTTCCCCTGTTCTCACTTTGGATATCCTCCTCTCTCTCCTTCAATCCTCCTTCGTCCTCTTCCAACTCTCCCGTTATCATGGCACTCTCTATACCTTGCCATCTTCCTCCTTTCCTCTTCTTTCTCCATCTTTCTCTCCCTCCTCCTCCTCCTCCCCCAAACCAAAGATAAACACACCCTCTCGTCATGTCTCAACCCCCCCCTACCCCCCCTCTCACCTCCCCCTTATATAATTCTCCCTTTCATTCGTTACGCAGGTAATCTCCCGTTTCTTAAGACTAATGTTGCTACTAATTACGCCAGGTGAGCTGCCCTTCCCTTCGTCCCCCTCCCATCCCCTTCCTCTCCCTTCCCTTCCCTTCCCTTCCCTTCCCTTCCCTACCTGTCTTCCTCCTTCCTCCTCTTCCCTCTTTCCCCTTCCGTGTCCTTCTTTTCCTTCCATTCCCTTCCTTTCCTTCATTCCTTCCTTTCCCTTCCCGTCCTTTCCTTTTCATTCCCTTCCCATACTTTCCCTTCTTTTCTCTCCATTTTCCTTCCCTTCCCATTCATTCCCTCACTTTCCCTTCCCTTCTTTTCCCTTCCTTTCCCTTTCATTCCCTTTATCTTCCTTCCTTCCTTCTTTTCCCTCCTTTCCCTTCTCTTCCCTTCCTCCATTTCTCTTCCTTCCTTCCCTTCCCCCTTCCTTTCCTTGCCTTCCCTCCACCTTTCTATTCTTACCTGCCTCCTCCCCCTTCCCCATACTGACCTGTTTGTGCCACCCTTCCTCCCATCCCCCCTCTCCCGTCAACCCCCTTCTCCCTCATTGTGTGTTACGTTTTCTCCTAGAAGTCCAGATTACCATACCTTTTTACATTATACGCCTTTTATTCACATTTTTTACCTGCGGCCACGGTTTCCTGGGTAGTATAATACAGCCCGACTTTAGCTCTAATGACTTGTTCCTCACGCCCAAGGTCAACATCATTTTATCTAACCTTCTTACCATTGTTTGGGGTCCGTTACTGTCGGTCATTTCCGTGTTATTTTACGCCTCCGTGCAGCGCTGCGGGCCGGTGTTTTCCTCGTGTGTGACTCGTGCTGCTCTGTTTGGTCCGCCTTAACTTGGTCCGTTAATAAGTCTGCGTGTGTGTGTTTTATTTTTAGACTTTACCGGAACATGTTGTGGCCAGGACGAGTTTATCTTTATCTAGTGTTTTTCTTTTGTGTGTGTGTGTGTGTGTGTGTGTGTGTGTGTGTGTGTGTGTGTGTGTGTGTGTGTGTGTAATTCATCGACGTCCTGATCACTAGCTGGACTCGTCGTCGCCAGCAGGTACCCCTCCGATTAGAGTAAGGCTCATTATATTATAGTCGATTTCTGGGTACTGCTGAGACCTTCACACCACACACCATCCTCCTTGCACAAGGGGACAGTAACCGCTCTTACCAGCGGAAAATCCTGGCGTGAGCAGGCTCAAACCTCCCCAGCCAAGCCGCGAAGCCTGGCCGCGCAGAGCTTTAACCACTGAGCTATCGGGCGGTGTGTGTAAGTAAGTAAGTAAGTAAGTAAAGTAAGTAAGTAAATATTTATTGCCTTTAAAATATAAGAATATTGTTATATATAAACATAACATAAAACATGGCAATGGCACAGCCTATCAAGCCGAGGCTTCCCGACAGACATGGAATTATATTATTTTATTTAATGTTTACATTGGCACAAAATTGGTACCTAATATATTATTAACTAACGTATAGAACAATAAGAATAATTATAATAATATGTTGCTGAGAATAACAATAACAATATCAATAATAATAATAATAATAATAATAATAATAATAATAATAATAATAATAATAATAATAATGAACATTACACTTGTGAAACTATGTTCATACCACACACATTTGATTACTACTTTGACAATTATATAAATAAGTTTTCACAGATTTTTTAAAAATGGATAAATTTATATGATTGAGAAGAGTCTTAATATTTAGAGGCAATGAATTCCACATTTGTGGACCTGAGTATAATATACTGTGCTTAAAGAGAAGTTCTGAACTGTGGACATATGAGATTGATATCATTACCTCGAATGTTGTATGATGTGTGTACCAGTCTGAAGGCTGACCTCCACAATACTGTGTAAGGCACTTGTAAATGTAACAATGAAAAAAATTATGAATATATGGAAAAATAAGAAAATTTTGTGTATTAATTATATTTCGTGTTGACTCAAACCTACTCATATAGAATATACACCTAAAATTTTTATTTTGAGCTACTGACATTTTCTTAATGAAGGACTGCCAAGTACAGGCCCAGACTGATACACAATAGGTGAGATGGGGATAACAAAGTGTGTAATAAATACTAGTGAGGATTCAGGTGTGAAATTATTGCGGACTCTGTATAAAATACCGCACATCCTTGCTAATTTATTTGTGACAAATGAAATATGTTGATTCAATTCATATTCTCATCTATGTAAACACCCAAAAATTTGTGAAATTTACTCTGTCTAATGTGTTTCCCTCTATGGTTATAGGAGGAATGTTATATTGTAATGAACGATTTTGAAAAATATGTAATTAGTTTTGCAATATTCAGACTAAATTCATTAATTTTAGTCCAATAATTATTTTTTTCTAGTTCTGTAACTAAATTTATATGAAGATCGTTAATGTTTACATTATCTAATAAAAGATTTGTATCGTCAGCATAAATCGTATATTTGAATTTAGAACTTACATTAACAATGTCGTTTATATAGATGAGAAAGAGTATCGGTCCTAATGTTGACCCCTGCGGTACACCCTTGTTGATTGCCCTAAAAGAAGAATACGTGGCGTTGCAATATACAGCCTGTGACCTATTGGTTAAATAACTTTCAAATAGTTTTAAGGGAATACCTCTAACGCCATAGTGACTTAGCTTACTCAATAAAATTTTGTGATTCAGTGTATCAGATGCCTTAGATAAATCTAAAAATATTCCAATTAAATAATGTTTCTTTTCTAGATACTGATATACATTAGATATGAACTGTAAAATAGCTGTTTCTGTGGAACGACCTGCCCTAAACCCATGCTGGTAGTCTGTGAGTAGATTATTGTTTTCAAAAAAATATACAAGACGGGAAGTAATGACTTTTTCAAAAACCTTGCTAAATGCTGGAAGTATTGAAATAGGTCTATAGTTTTCAATATCGGATCTACTGCCTGATTTAAGTAGTGGTACAACTTTGGCTTTTTTAAGTGCATCCGGAAATATTCCAGTTTTAACATCAGATTCACTATGTGTGTTAATGGAATGGATATATTATTAGCTGTGCGTTTCAAAACAATTGGGGAAATATCATCAAATCCGGAGGAAGAAGTTTTAAATGCCGTAATATATTTTCAATTTCTAAGTTTGTGGCAGGAAATAAATACATAGAAAAATTGGGAGAGTTGTGTAAATAATAAAAATTCATTACCTACAGTTTCTGCTTGCTGACTTGCTTTCAAAAATGTTCATTAAATTTATCTGGAATGTTATAACAAATTGATCGTAGCTCAATTTCACTGTTTTACCATCTGTAGATCTACCTAATAAGTTATTTATTGACTTCCAGTGAGACTTAGGGTTGCCTTGGCTAGCTAATAGTTGGTCTTGGTGATACTTCTTCTTTGCTTCTTTTAAAAGTGATGTTAGTCTATTTCTGAAAGTCCTATATTGCTCTCGAAAAGTTAAAGGCCATTTATATGCTAGTTTTCAAGTCTATGTTTTTCTCTAATGCTCTTCTTTAATGCTGGAGTAATGTGTGGACTGCGATTATTTTGTTACTAACTTTAATTGTTTTCTCAGGAAGCAATTATCATAATTTGTTTTGAAATTGTTGTAAAATAGATTATAGGAGTTGTTAGGACATGTACAGTTTATGACATCAGACCAATCTGTGTGAGAAAGTGCAGCACTAAATGTGTCTAAAGCTTCCTGGGTGAACGTTCTTTTCGTTATGAATGTGGGAGGAGATGGAATATTATTACATTTAAGTAAAGATATCACTGGAAAATGATCAGTAATATCAGTTTTGATTACATAATTTCCTACGTTGTTCTCAACACATGTGGACCAAATGTGATCTATAAAGGTGGCGGATGTGGCCGTAACTCGTGTTGGCAGGGTTGTAAGTGGAAACAGGAAATAACTATACATTAAATTCATAAGGTCCTGAATGTTATCGTCATTATTATGTAATAAATTCATATTTAAATCTCCAAAAATAAATATTTCACTAGGATTTTTATCTTTTGCAGTAGTTAAAATTTCATTGAGAACATTAAGAAAATTATTCACATTACCTTGAGGAGGTCTATATATACATAAAAATAAAAATATTTTACCAATAAATTTTACTTCCACTGCCACCCTCTCAATAAATGTTTCCATTCGACTGAATTCAATTACTTTATAACCTGTGTACCTGTTCGAGACGTAAACAGCCACACCCCCACCATACCTGTTCCTGTTATTTGTGAACATTTCATATGCTGTCAAAGAATACAATGTAGAAATGTCTGCGTCGAGCCTGGTTTCAGTGAAACCAAGCACGTCATAAATTACATTGTCAGACAGTACAGTGTCTTTGAAATACTGGAAATTGGTGGATATGGATCTTACATTCAGTGTTAATAAATTAAAATCACTATTGTTACAAAGAGAAGATAAATTATCAGGAAAAATGTATTCAGATTTAGGAAAGTTAATGTTTCTAGATCTTATATAAAACTGATTGACATCGATATCATTGTTATAATTGTTATCTTGCACACTTAAGGGATCAAAGCTTTCATAAATTTCTTGCCTGAATATTTCATCGAAATTAAAAACATCCATCAAATCTTCATCGAAAACATTATTAAAAGGAAACATGTAGTTATCTAGCGTAGTAGTAGTAGCAGTAATGGTAGTAGAAGCAGTGGTAAAGTAACAACAGTAGCTGAAGTAGTAGTAGTAGTAGTTGTAATAGTTATAGTAATAGTAGTAGTAGTAGTAGTGGTAGTAGCAGTAGTAGTAGTAGTAGGAGTAGTAATAGTAGTAGTAGTAGTAGCAGTAGTAGTAGCAGTAGTAGTAATAGCAGTAGTAGTAATAGCAGTAGTAGTAACAGTAGTAGTAATAGCAGCAGTAGTAGTAGTAGTAGTAGTGGTAGTAATAGTAGTAGCAGCAGTAGTGGTAGAAGCAGTAGTAGTAGCAGTAGTGGTAGTAGCAATAGTAGCAGTAGCAGTAGTAGCAATAGTAGTAGCAGTAGTGGTAGTAGCAGTAGTGGGAGTAGCAGTGATAGTAGTAAGAGTAATAGCAGTAGCAGCAGTAGTAATAGTAGTAGTAGTAGTAGTAGTAATAAAAGTAGTAGTATTTCTGCATCCTGTCCTATCGCTCCTGTACACCCTCTGGACCCACCGAAGAGGCGATGCTTCTGGCATTTTGCTTCAGATCGGTGGGACGACCTGAGGATGTACTTTTCCGATTTCCCGTGGAATGGTTATTGCTTCCAGGATAGAGACCCCTCTGTGTGTGCTCAGCGCATCACAGAGGTGATTGTCTCTGGAATGGAGGCATACATTCCTCGTTCTTTCTCTACTCCTCACGCTAAAAAGCCTTGGTTTAATCATGCTTGTTCTCGTGCTGTCAATGATAGAGAGGTAGCTCACAAAAGGTACCAGAGCCTTCAAACTAATGCTAATTATGAACTTTACATTTCTGCCCGAAATCGTGCCAAATCTATTCTCCGACTAACCAAAAATTCTTTCATTAATAGAAAATGTCAAAACCTTGCTTTCTCTAACTCTTCCCGTGACTTCTGGCATCTAGCCAAAAACATCTCCAACTTCACTTCTTCATCTTTCCATCCACTCCTCAGTCCTGACGGCAACACTGCCGTCTCATCTATCTCTAAGGCTGAACTCTTCTCTCAAACATTTTCTAAAAACTCCTCTCTGGACGATTCTGGGGATATTCCTCCTACTTATCCCCCTCTGACTCCTTTATGCCTGTTATAAAGATTCTTCAAAATGATGTTTTCTATGCCCTCTCTGGCCTCAATCCTCAGAAGGCTTATGGACCTGATGGAGTGCCTCCTATTGTCCTTAAAAACTGTGCCTCCGTGCTGTCACCCTGCCTGGTCAAACTCTTTCGCCTCTGCCTGTCAACATCTACCTTTCCTTCTTGCTGGAAGTATGCCTTCATACAGCCTGTACCTAAGAAGGGTGACCGCTCCAATCCCTCAAACTACCGTCCTATTGCTTTACTTGTCTATCTAAAGCTTTTGAATCAATCCTTAACCGGAAGATTCAAAAGCACCTTTCCACTTCTGACCTTCTATCTGATCGCCAGTATGGGTTCCGCAAGGGGCGTTCTACTGGTGATCTCTATCTTAACTGACTCTTGGTCATCCTCTCTTAGCCGTTTCGGTGAAACTTTTGCTATTGCGCTGGACATATCAAAAGCTTTTGATAGGGTCTGGCACAAATCTTTGCTTTCTAAACTACCCTCCTACGGTTTCTATCCTTCTCTCTGTACCTTTACCTCCAGTTTCCTTTCTGACCGTTCTATTTCTGCCGTGGTAGACGGTCATTGTTCTTCCCCTAAATCTATTAACAGTGGTGTCCCACAGGGTTCTGTCCTATCTCCCACTCTTTTCTGTTGTTCATTGATGATCTTCTTTCCAAAACGAACTGTCCTATCCATTCCTACGCCGATGATTCCACTCTGCATTACTCAACTTCTTTTAATAGAAGACCCACCCTTCAGGAACTTAACGACTCAAGGCTGGAGGGTGCAGAACGCTTAGACTCAGACCTTACTATTATTTCCGATTGGGGCAAGAAGAACCTGGTGTCCTTCAACGCCTCAAAACACATGTTCTCCACCTATCCACTCGACACAATCTTCCAAACAACTATCCCCTATTCTTTGACAACACCCAGCTATCACCTTCCTCAACACTAAACATCCTCGGTCTATCCTTAACTCAAAATCTCAACTGGAAACTTCATATCTCATCTCTTACTAAATCAGCTTCCTCGAGGCTGGGCGTTCTGTACCGTCTCCGCCAGTTCTTCTCCCCTGCACAGTTGCTGTCCATATACAGGGGCCTTGTCCGCCCTCGTATGGAGTATGCATCTCATGTGTGGGGGGGCTCCACTCACACAGCTCTTCTGGACAGAGTGGAGGCTAAGGCTCTTCGTCTCATCAGCTCTCCTCCTCATACTGATAGTCTTCTACCTCTTAAATTCCGCCGCAATGTTACCTCTCTTTCTATCTTCTATCGATTTTTCCACGCGGACTGCTCTTCTGAACTTGCTAACTGCATGCCTCCCCCCCTCCCGCGGCCCCGCTGCACTCGACTTTCTACTCATGCTCATCCCTATACTGTCCAAACCCCTTATGCAAGAGTTAACCAGCATCTTCACTCTTTCATCCCTCATGCTGGTAAACTCTGGAACAATCTTCCTTCATCTGTATTTCCTCCTGCCTACGACTTGAACTCTTTCAAGAGGAGGGTATCAGGACACCTCTCCTCCTGTATTTGATCTTCCTTTCGGCCACCTCTTTTGTTTTACTTTAGGAGCAGCAGTAGCAGGCTTTTTTATTATTGTTTTTTTGTTGGTGCCCTTGAGCTGCCTCCTTTGTTGTAAAAAAAAAAAAAAGTAGTAAAAGTAGTAGTAATAGTAAAAGTAGTAGTAGTAGTAGTAGTAGTAGTAGTGATAGCAATAATAGTAGTAGTAGTAGCAGTAATAGAAGCACCAACAATAGTAGAAGTAGTAGTAGTAGTAGTAAGCGGCAATAGTAGCAATAAGTAATATTAAGAGGTAGTAGTAATTGTATTGGTAGTAGTAAATTAATGGTAGAAGAAATATAAGTGAAGTAGAGGTAATGGTAATCCTGAAGTGTTAAGTAAAGGTCACAGGAGTGACAATTGGTTGTACAATAACAATAAACAGTATTTTGGGTGACATGAATGAAAACAAAAGTACTGGTATCATGCTAGTGAAATCGAAGTTGAAGAATGTTGAGTGACTTTACTTATCTACTTCTTCCTGCGTTCTCTCAGATTCTTCTGGGTACGTCCACCCATTATGTCCATTCCTCCTCCCATTTGAACACCTGTCTCAGTCGACATCCCGTCAGCACCAGCATGAGGCAGCAACGAGGAGGCACCGCCAGCACCACCACTAGGCACCTTCGGCAGAGCACCAGTCAGGGAAGTAGCAGTCTTCGAAGCACTAGTCTGGGAGTCTCCAGTCGCAGCAGAACTTACGCCTCCAGTGGTCCCAGTCCCAGCACTGTGGGCCGCCCCGCCCCCGCCAGAGCTGTAAGGCTTCTTTCAGACGGCGCGGGCACTGCCCGCGTCCGCGTTTAAGCGCGGACACACCCGCTTCCGCGTACCTTTTCAGACGGCGCGGGTGAAAACCACCTGCCACCCACGGGCCTCGTCATCTGGCTCACCAGTTTGTGTTCTGCACGCACTAATCATGGACCGTGATCGCCTTCGTCTCCTCTACCTATTGCATTTGCGAAAGAAGAAGAGACATAGAAGGAGATTATGGATTCATCCCTTGATTGCTGAAAGGAGCAAGACTGGAGCATCCAACATTCTGTGGTGCGTGTTCGGGATTTGTAGTCTTCACGTGACTTGTCCCACAGAGCTGGTCTCTCTTGCACAAGGGATATCAACTGCTCTGTATCAATATTAGCCTCCATATTAAATGCAAGGGGACAGTCACGCACAACCAATCACGTTGAAATCCAGCAGACTATTGAATGAGTTTCCTCCGGAGAAGTGCGCGGGTCGCGGGCCTGCCCGCGACGTGTGAAGACATGCATTAGACGCTGTACCCGGTAGCAACGGGGCGCGGCGGCGGGCCCGCGGGCACCCCATGGGGCGCCCGCGCTGCATTTCGCTCGCACGCGGGCGATCGCCCGCGGCGGGCGACGCCCGCGCCATGTGAAAGGTTACATTGAAAACATCAGTAATTAGTTTAAGCGGGTCCGCGCCTAAGCGCGGACGCGGGTATCGCCCGCGTCGTCTGAAAGGAGCCTTAGTAAGGAGTCGGACCAGCGCCTCGATGTGTCGGGTCAGCTGCGATGGTTTAGAATGATGATTGTTGGCCAGTTTTTTTCTTTGATGATCAATCGCGTGTGACGGAAGTACGCGATTTTACCTTCATCTCTCGCATTCTTCAGTAGAGGTAGTTGCTTCATCTTGATTTCTTGAGAGGCAGGGCAGAGATCTTCACTGATGTAGATGCCGGTTCCTTTGAGTTTCTTTGCATTCCTAATGACTGTTTCTCGGTCGCTGTACTTCTCAAACCGTACAACGACTGGCCGGGGGCGGGATGGGTTGACCGGTCCCACCCTGTGAGCACGTTCGAGACTCACAGGGGGAAGCTCTAGATTATCGTTGATCATCTTTGACACTTTGGTGCTTGTGTTCTCCCATGTTTCACCCGCTTGTTCTTGGAGGCCAGTGATCCGTAGATTATTGCGTCTACTATAGTCCTCGTTGTAGTTGAGTCGCTGTACCGTCTCCGAGACTTTGGATTCAAGTCCTTCAATAATCACTTGTTTCTCATTTAGCGTTTTCTGAAGCACTTTGATGTTGTTCTTTAAGTCCACAATTTAGGCCTGTGAGAATTCTAGACTTTTGATCAGATCAGCCACTGTACCTTCAACCAACTCTGTACGCTTATTGAGCTGTTCCACCACCAAGTCCATGGCGGAACGAAAGGCCCGTTCTTGAGAGTCCAGGAGCACTTTCACTGCCTCAAGATCCATGACTGGTGATTGAGGCAGAGTTGGAGGAATTGGAAGGCACGTCTGATCGCTGCAAAGGTGTGTGTGTGTGTGTGTGTGTGTGTGTTTATTTATCGGTATTGTGTGTTTTCTGTTTGCATCTTTGCTGTATATTCGTAGATCTGTGCTTTACTGTTTTTAACTAGAATTTCGTTTCTTTTAGTTTTCTTAGTGTATGTATTAATTGTCATTTTGTGTGTATTTGTGATTTTTTATGACTTTTTTGTGTCTTTCTGTCTCCCTTTGTTTTGTTTTTTAACCATGAACAAAAAACTCCACAAATATGTCATATTATTACAAAAGTACAACATTAAAGTAGGTGTGTGCTGGCGAGACAATATTAAATAGTCAAAGTTCTACACCAAAGATTTTTAGTTGTATTTTTCTTTTCTTTTACAGGAGAAAGGTGGGTTGTGTGTGTCTTCAAGTCGTCGCGTCATGTACGTAAGTGTTGAGGTGTGTGTGTGTGTGTGTGTGTGTGTGTGTGTGTGTGTGTGTGTGTGTGTGTTTAAAGGTTGATGGCATGACAAAATCAGCAACCACGTCAAAAGGAATATCTGGGAAACTAAACTAAACAATCGGTAAAGAAAACGAAACTTTAGCAACATTTCCCCGCTGTTTCAAGCACCGTCACAATGCATCCATCAGCTCCACCTCTTCCTCCACTGCCACCCAAACAACACACCCGTCTCTTCCTCTACCTCCTTCATCACTTCCTTCTTTTCCTCCACTTCCACCGCCACTCAACCACCACCTCCATCTCTTCCACCACCTCCCCTACCACATCCCTTCCACCTAGCCACCACATTCATCTCTCCCTCCACCTCCTCCACTACCTCCTTTTATTCCTCTTATTCACCCACCACCCAACCACATCCTATTTTCATTCTTCCACTTCCTCCACCATCACCACCACCCCCATCTCTTAAAATTCCCTCTCCTCCACCCTTTCGATATGCGGTCACCGAGCAGCGAGACGGGTGACAGTGTATCAGATGGATGGCAAGGTGGATGACTTGGGTGTGTGTGAAGCGGGTGAGAGGAGAATGGGTGGGGAACGTGAGTCGGATGTGGATGAGGGGGTGAGGGGGTTAGGTTTGTGAGAATGTGTGGATGGGTGAGGTGAATGGGAAGGGGAGCAGTAATCGTGGGAGGTATTCGTTTTCATTGTTGCTCATAATTGACGCGTGGATGCATTTTCTTTGGGCCCGTGTTGAGAGAGAGAGAGAGAGAGAGAGAGAATCCAAGACACCATTTTCTTTCTTCTGTTTACTCACGAGAGAAATAAAACGAAAAAAAAAACTGGGATGAGGAGGTAGAAGATGTATTTCGAAGGGGTGGCTCAAGTGGTCTCCGGGGCACACTTTACATCGTCTGCTTCGCGGCTACACAATCTATATCCATTATCATATTCCCGTCCTCTTAACTTACGTGAAGATTGTGAGAAAATTAAATTGCCTGATGCCGCACAGTTCCTTGAAGTGTGTTGTTACTTCTGAAGGAGGCGGTGGGAAGAGGAGGAGGAGGAGGAGGAGGAGGAGAAAGCTGTGTAGGAGGGTGATAAGGTGTGTGTGGTTAATATTATTATTATGATAAGTTACCAAGGCCTCCCTTCAGGGTGCAGATACAACAAGTTGAACCACACAAAATACCAAAAGGTACTGGAGAGAAGCAAAGGCAACGAATAGTTAAGAAACTGGCCAGTCAAAGCCAAGAGGAGGAAAAATAAAAATACTATTTTAAACAGAAATTCACACGAGACTTAAATGTAGAAATGTCTGCAGAAAGGACAGTCTCATTGGGTAACTGATTCCATAAATTTGTCAACGACGGAAGAAAACATCGTGAGAATTGTGTCGTGCAAAAATGTGTGGGATTTAAAGCAAGATCGTTTTGACTAAGAGCAAACCTCGTGACCCGGGCATGAGTAAAAGGGACAGGCAAAGCATTGTGTAAACTGTAAGGGATGCCGATTATTCTTAAAAACTTCAAATAAAATGCTGAGGGCACCAACTTGATGTCAATGTCAAGATCAAGAACAAGTGCCGGAGAAATAAATTTAGTTGAATTGATAGCTCTGTCAAGTAACTTTAAATGGAAATTGGCAGCAGACATCCAAACAGGAGCACAATACTCAGTGGGGCAAAATTAATGCATACAAAGATTTGATTACAGTTGAGTCACAAGCAAATGTTTTGAAGCACTACCGAAGCAAGCCTGTCTTCTGTGCAACAGTGGAAGACGTGGAACGTATGTGCTTCTCAAATGTCAGTTTAGAATCATGAGCGACTCCCAACTAGAAACATCCTTAGTCTGTTCACCAAAAATATGCAAACAAGGATGAGGTGGATTCAAGGTACGGGATCTACTGATGGTAACGGGATGGTTACTGGTTGGGTACTGGTGGTTAGGGATAAGTGGAATATGGAAGAAAAAGCGAACGAGGAGAAAAAAAAAGACGAAACAGTAGTAACAGAATTGGGACTTTGGTAAGAGGGGGAAAAGGATGAGGAGGAAGTGAGATCAGCGAAAGAGATTACAGGAAATTCATCAGGGAGAAAGTAAATCGGAAGGAGAAAATGGAGGAGGAGGAAGATGAGCGAACTGAGAAGCGGGAGGAACAAGCAGAGGAGGAGATAGACACCATGCCAAGCGGAAGAAGTGGAGGAGGAGAAGGAGAAGGATGTATAGGTGGAGGAGGAGAAGGAAGACTGAATGAATGAATGACTATGGCGATTGCGACCTTATTTACTGATTGATTGATTATGCTGGCGATGAACTAATTAGCTGACTCACTGACTGGATGACTGAGTAATTGGATTCATACCCACTCAACTAATTGACTGACTGACGAAATGATTTGCCAACTGGTAAATGAACTGACTGACGAACTGACAGACTGAATGACTGATTTACTCGCTTACTGACTGACACTTACTGACTAATTGCCTGCATGTAGCTTGGTTGGTTGGTAGGATCATGATGATAATGATATTATTAATGGTAATGATAATAAAAATAATAATGATAATAATAATAGTAATAATAATAATCAAAATAATATCTTATTGTGATACGTGACACTTTTGCTTAGAGAGAGAGAGAGAGAGAGAGAGAGAGAGAGAGAGAAGTGACAGCCAAAGACAGACAGACAGAGAGACAAGAGGCAGGAGAAAGGCGTTGGGTTGGGAGACAGACAATGTATAAAATCTCTCTCTCTCTCTCTCTCTCTCTCTCTCTCTCTCTCTCTCTCTCTCTCTCTCTCTCTCTCTCTCTCTCTCTATCTCTCTCTCTCTCTCTCTCTCTCTCTCCTTAATAATTCACGTTTGCAAGATATTCCTTGAAGGTTTTGGACCCAGTGTGGAGGAGAGGCCAATGGAGGCTCGGATAAGTGGAGGGAAGGAGAGAAAGAAGGGGGGGAGAGGATGAAAGGAAGATGACTTAGTGTGTGACGGTAGCTGGGGAAGGAAGAAAGGTCAGGAAGGAAAGGAGGTATGAAGAAATAGTTTAAGGGAGGAGGGGAAGAAGAGGAGGGAGGAAGAAACAGATAAATGGAAAACGACTTGGAATTAGAAGGTAGCGAGGAAGGAGGAAGAAAATCAGGTGAGAAAAGGTGTGGGTAAAAAGCGAAAGTAGAGAAGAGAGAGAAGGAGCAAGTGCTTGGATGAAAGGAGGAGGGACGAAAGGAGAAAGGAAGAAAGGCGGAAAGAAAGGATGGAAAGTTTCATAGTAGGAGGAAAGAACTCAAAGAAGGGAGGTAATAAGTAGCAAGGAAGCGGAAGAGGGAGAGCGGGAAGCGTGAAAGAAGAGAAGGAGGGAGGAGGAAGGGAGGAAGTAAAAGGAAGGTGGGCGTAAGCTGGTGAAAAGCGGACAAGGAGGAAAGAAATGTGGTATGAAAAGAGAGACGGAAGAAAGTATGGGGAGCAGGGAGGGAAGGAGGAGGAGGAGGAGGAGGAGGAGGTGGAGGAGGTAAGAAAGTGTGGCGGAAGAGGAAAGCAAAGAAGGACGGTAGATAAGAGTAGACAGGAAAGAAGAAGGTTGAATTATAATTAATAGGTGAGGAGGAAGAAAGGAAAGACGAGAAAAAGAAGAGAAGGAAGAGGTAAGACAGAGCAGCGGAGAGAGAAGCAAAGAGGAGAGTAAGAAAGGGAAAAGACGCAAAAGGAAGATGTGATGTTCCGAGGTAAAAGGGAGAGAGAAACAAGGAGGAATAAAAAAGATGGAAAAAGCAGGAGGTGGGGAGCAGTAGGAGAGGTGATGGAGGAATGGAGAGAAAACAAGATGGCAGGAAGGGAGGAAAGGAGGAAGATAGATAGGTAAACAAGAGAGGAATATATGTAAAGGAATGAAGAGGAGGAGGAGGCGGGCAAGGAGGAGGAGGAGGAGGAGGTGGAAGGGAAAGGGGGAGAGGGCAGTCAGTTTGAGAGCAAGGGAAGGATATTGAGAGGAAGGAGAGACGAGAGATAAGAGGAGGGAAAAGAGGCTGCAGATTGGAGGAAGAGCATCAGATTCGTCTCCTTCCTTCTACTCTTCCCCTTCTCGGCTTGCTTTCCTCTGCCTTCTTTTATCCCCTTCCTTTCATTCTTTCAGGTCCTCTCTTCTCTCTCCTGCTCTTCCTATCTTTCTCTTCCTTTTTCTCCATTATCTCTTCTTCCTCTCCTCATCTTACCCTTCCTCCTTTTCCGTTACTTCCCTTCTTCCACTCTTCCCTCCTCTCTTCCTCTCTCTTTCCTCCCTCCTCCCTTCCATTAGTTTCTCTCTTCCATGTATTATAATGAATGATCTTGTCTTCTTGTCCTCCTCCATTCTCTCTCTCTCTCTCTCTCTCTCTCTCTCTCTCTCTCTCTCTCTCTCTCTCTCTCTCTCTCTCTCTCTCTCTCTCTCTCTCTCTCTCTCTCTCTCTCTCTCTCTCTCTCTCTCTCATCACGTGGTTCCCTCTCCACCTCCACGTCCTCCTCCATCTTCGCCTCCACTTTTACCTCCACATCTACGCCTCCTCCGTTTATTCTCCCTTAAAGTCGTATTATCCTTCCTTCTCTTCCTTCTGTTCCTTTTCTTTCGGCGTTCTCCTCCTCCTCTTCCTTTTCCTTTTCATTTCTCTTTGTCCTTTTCTTTTTCGCGTTATCTTTCCTCTTTGTCTGATTTCTTTCCTTCGTTGTCATTTTCTAGATTGTATTTTCCTCCCTCTCCTCCTCCTCCTCCTCCTCCTCCTCCTCCTCCTTACCCTACGCCCCTGTCCACCCAGCAGTGAATGGGTACCAGGTATTAGTCGGGGGTTTTGTCCCGTCTCCTGGGATCTGTTACCTTCTATAATTCACAGATGTTGCGCCGACTAAACGAAACTTTCCAACTTTTTTCCTCCTCCTTAAGACAACATTGGTAAAGTCAGCTCAAGGGGAATTTTGGTCATGTGGAGAGAGCATTGCACCCTTATTAGCCCCTCCCTCCCCTCAATTCTCTCCACTCTCCCTCCCCCTTCCTTCCTCCTCTCCTTCCCTTGCAGCCATCTTCCTCTTGCTCCTCTCCTCCTCCCCTTCCCCTCTTCCTACCTACTTTTCCATCTCTCCCTCCCTCCCTCTTTCACTTCCTCCCTCCCTTCTTCCCTCATTGCCACCCTCTTCCTACCCTTTCCTTTTTCTTACCTCCTCTCCTTCTGTTGGGTTTTCCTCCTCTCCTATAGATTAACCTGATTACCTGTTGCTTTGCCTGTTTGTTTAGCCAAGTATCTACTTGTTGATGTGTTTTGTCTTCTGTGTATGTTTTGTTTTGTGTTTGTTTTGCGAGTCTGTTTTTGGCTCCTTTTTGTTTCATCTATTTTATGTATTTTTTTCTTATTATTTGATATGTTTATCGATTTCATGCATGTATATTTTATTTCTTACCAGTTTGGTGTTAAAAAACACAAGTAGACATACATGAAAATATATTAAAAAGACAAACATAAGAAGACACACATAAAATTTTATAGACATACATGAAAAGACTTACATATGTACATCAGTAGATGAAGACATCTATTAGATGTACAGTCGACGATAGAGAGTAGTGTCACGGTTTTGAGAATGTTTAGCCTGGTGGCGGTATCTGGCAACTATACCACGGTGGCGCATTCACTGGTGATGTTAATGATGCGTATCTGTGTGTACAGTGTGTGTTTGACCGTGAAATTATAATATTGTATAATATTATATTATATTATAATATAATGTAGTTAGAAATATACCAGATTACATGAATTCAATTTAGAAATGCGATAATGAATGTCTTCTACGTGATGATGATGATGATGGCGAGGTAAAACATCACGAACAGTCTGAAACACTTTTTGTTATTAAACTTTGAAAATACCGCGTGCAATGCTGTCCTTCACAGAGGCAGGCAGTGACTAATGCTCCTTACCATCAAACAGCAAACAGGCTTGAGGGTCTGTTTAACTCGCAGCCTTAATTCCCGACACTATAAAGCCTCAAAGACAATTCAGATCATCAAAAATCTAAAATCATTTCTCCGTGAAGATTACGTAATATCTAAGTATAAATACGTGTGTGTGTGTGTGTGTGTTGAGTGCGAGGGTATAAAAGCCCGCGGTCTACGATGCCGTCATGTGAACGTTTATAGCCTATTAACACGTATATATTTTTTTTTAATAAAGAACAAGATCTTGGCTGTCAGGGATTTATTTTTTAAGTCAAAAGGCATAACAATCTCCCTTAATAAGTGCAGTATATTTTTAAATGTATCATAGTTTGATAAACAACTTAGAGTTGCTCTTGACTAAATTTGAACGAAACTAAAAGCTCGTGTCAAAATGTAGCGACAGAGCCTAAAGAAAAAATATTTATTAAGCGTTAGCGACGGGCACTTTTGATAAATATCTATCTTAAAATTATGTAGAGTGCACCTGTGACCACCGATCACCACAACACTACGATTTCGATAGGATGTAATAATTTTCATGTCGCGTGGAGGGGTTGCCAGATGTCGCTTTCTGAACGAAACTTACTGGACAGTGTGACACTACTCTCTATAGCCGACTGTACGTGTCTTTTCATGTATGTCTTGATAAAATTTAATGTGTCTTCTTATGTTAGTCTTTTTAACATAATTTCATGTACGTCTTCTTAGTTTATTGCTGACTATCGACGTTTTTTTTTTTTTTTTTTTTTGTTGTTGACCTGAAAACAGTAAAGTTTGTTTTTTGTTAGTATTCGTGGTAACAAAGTTACGTGAGAAAAGAATATGATACTAGAACTTTTAAAAACAAAGGAGGAATTAGGAAAGTAGATAGGCTGAGTTATTTACTCTGTACCCTGATCATAGGTGGAGGTGAGAAAAAAAACAAAGTAAAAATAAAAGGAAGGAATTTGGGATTTAAGAAAGCGGAAGAAGGAAAGATGTAAAAATATGGAATGATGGATTAAAAGTAATGGTGGTGCTTCCTTTTGGTGGCTGAAGAAGCAAGAAAATAAATATGAAAAGTGAAAATAGA
Source organism: Eriocheir sinensis (assembly GCF_024679095.1). NCBI lineage: Eukaryota > Metazoa > Arthropoda > Malacostraca > Decapoda > Varunidae > Eriocheir > Eriocheir sinensis. The sequence continues at coordinate 606,427 of NW_026111598.1, forward strand.
TTAAGCTGAAAAAGAAAGAGAAGCGATTAGAGAACGAAAAGGAACATGAGTGTAAAATAAAATAGAAGGACTAAAGAAAGAAAGAAATGTGGCCAACTTTCTTTGCGGATATAAGAAAAGAATAAAATATGAAGAAAGATATTGTGGAAAATAAACTAAAGAGAAAAGATTTGAAGAAAGGATAAAGGCGCAAAATGAAAAGATATCAATAAAATTCATTAAATTTGGTTGTTTTTGTTAATACGGAAGCAAGTGAACAAAGAGAAATGAGAACAATCATGAAAGGAAAGAGTGACAGAAAAGAGCGGAGGAAAAGTTTAGAGGAAAAATTAAGTAGTGGAAATAACAGAGGAGCAGAGGATGCCTTTGGTCGCCTCGTGCTCGGGCCATTAAAGAGGTGTGAAGACTGAGGGGCGGGGTGGAGGCGTGGGGAGAAAGAAGGAAAGAGGGAGAAATGGGGAGAAAAAACGTAACGGGGCGGAAAGAGTGGAGAAACACGATGCAAAGGATGGCGCGTGTAGTTATTATTAAAAAAAAAGTGTAAAAATGCGGACCAAGGAAAGAAGAGAGAACAAGAAAAACGTTAATAATGGAAAGAACGGTAAAGAACAGCGATAAAGGAAGAGAAGATGCTAGTAATTAATATTGAAAGACGTTTAAAAATGCGAGCGAAAAAGAAGGAAAGAAATGAGATGAGGAAAAAGGTTAAATAGGAGAAAACAGTAATGAAAAGCAATAAGACATAAGATTGGTGTGGTTACTTTTAAAGATATGGATGAGTAAACGATAAAAGAGATAACGTGTTAGAAAAAAAGAAGGAATACAAGGTTTTTCGTTTCTGATATATAAAAATATAATAGGATGAAGTCAAGTAAGCAAACAAATATTGAAGAAAGTTAAGTAGAAACAGAAAACAAAGCAAAAAAAAAATAGTGACGGTGCTGAAAATGATGTAAAGTTTTTTATATATTTTCATAATCAGGAACAACAACAAAAAAGCACGAATTCCCGCCTCTTGCCTTCCAAGTTGAAGAAGAAAGAGTAAGAAAGTGACATGTGACACTTTACCACCACCCCTGTAGCGTACACCTGCTCTCCTTAACCAGGTGGAAAATGAGGAAAAGGTGAAAGAGGAAACCAAAGAGTAAGAGTAAAAAAATTAACACTGAAGGGTAAGAGTAAGAGGGAAGAAAAAAAGAAAGTAAGAAGAAAAGGAATCTAAGAAAAAAAGCTTAAGAGTAAGAGGAAAAAGAAAGTAAGAAGGAAAGTAAGATGAAAAGAAAAGTAAAAGAAAAGGAGAGTTACAGGAAAAAAGTAGAAGTAAAGAAAGATTACCACCTTCCCCTCAGCGCTTGACGTAACGAGGCGCAGGAGGAAGAGGAGGGAGAATGAGAGAATTAAACAAGGCTCACACGGCACGACCTAGACCAAAGACCTGCCGCGACCTCGGGGGTCGCCGACCCAGCCCGACCCGTGAATCATGGCCTCTGATCGTACGGGCTCTCACACGAGTGTACGACGTGTTTCGGATCTCCTCAAGATGAGCTACGAAAAAATGTCCCAAACCCCAGCGACCTTTACAGATCTTAAAAGACCTCAAAAGACCGGCGCATACCCGTTTGCGAGCTGTTCAAGACGTAAGAAAATCGGGTTTACTTGAGCGACCCACATGCGACCAGAGAAGACCAATATACGAGTTATCTGTGACCTACTTACGAGGTACATACGACCATCCGAGACCCGTTTCCGATTTTCTACGACCTATTCCCGATCTATTTCCGACCTTTCCCGACCTTTCCCGACCTGTGTTCGACCGTCACCGACCTCTTCCGACCTGTCACGACCTCTTGCGACATCAAAAGACTCGTTTTGGACCAGTTTTCGATCTGTTTCCCGAGTTTTTCAGAATTCCGGAGGTCGCAACTGTCTGTCTGCACCGTATAAAAGCATGCCCTGTCCAGGCCAGCATTCAGTTGCTCCAAAAATCCAGAAGAGAGAAGACAGAAGAGAGAGATCAGTATCCAGTATGGCACATAAGGAAGCAGAAGCAAGTTCTTGGTTTGCTGCAGAAGAAACCTATCTGAAGGCAGCTGCGGCCCTGCTAGATGACTCCTCCTCAGACACAGAAGAATATACAGCACCTCCCCCTCTCCAGGCCCAGAGAAAAAGAAGAGGAAGTGGGTCACGGGATGGTTAAAGAAGAAGGAAAAGGGCCACTGCCAGGATCTTCTGCCAGATTTGCTGGAAACAGACCCACCTGGCTACAATAACTTTTTGAGGTTAGATGAAGAGCTGTTCACTGAAATTGAAGGCAGAGTGCGAGCTAGAATTGAAAAAAACAGACCACCAACATGAGAGCTTCCATCAGTGCTGCAGAGAGACTAATCATCACTCTAAGGTTCCTAGCCACTGTTGAGTCCTATCAATCCCTTGCTCTCCTCCAATCCTGGAGGTGGGGAGACAACACTATTGGAAAGATTGTACCACAAACATTTGAGGCCATTACTGCAGAATACATGGAGGAGCTCATGCCACGTCCCAAAGCCCTTGAAGACTGGAAGAAGATAGCAGAAGAATTTGGCAGCAGATGGCAGTTCTATAACTGTATAGGTGCTTCAGATGGAAAGCACATTGCCATCAAGGTCCCACGTAACCATGGTTATGTCTACTACAACTACGAAGGCTTTCACTCCATTATCCTGCTGGCTCTGGTGGATGCTGGTCACAAATTCATCTTCATTGACTGTGGGTCCAATGGCAGTGCTAGTGACAGTGGTATCTTCAGAGATACACAGTTCTTCAAAAAGTTGGAAAATGGAACCATGGTCCTGCCTGAACCAGAACCACTTCCAGATGACACAGAACCAGTTCCATACCATATACCGTAGTAGCTGATGATGCCCTTGCCATGAGAAACTACCTGATGAAGCCGTACCCCCAGAGAAACATGACCAAGGGACAGAGAATCTTCAACTACAGACTGAGCAGAGCCCGCAGGATTATAGAGAATGTATTTGGAATTCTGACCCAGTGATTCAGATTCCTGTTGACAACAATGGCGATGGCCGCAGAGAAAGTTGTGTCTGTGGTAATGGCTGCCTGTGTTTTGCACAACTTGATCCTAACCAGGTACCCGAGAGCTGCTGCAGATGTAGACAGAGAAGATCCAAAATCCCATGAAGTAATTAGAGGAGCCTGGAGAGATGAAGTTGGAGAAGAATGGCTACAAGGACTGCAAGCCCTGGCAGGCAACACATCAAGAAGGACAGCCAGGGAACAGCGAGACTTTCTACAAGTCTACTACAACAATATTGGGGCTATGCCATGGCAGGACAAGATGAGTTAAATTTAAATATTTACTGATTGTATTGTCGATTGAATTTCTTTATTGTGTAGCCAATGCCATGAATTGCATTATGATGTCAAATGCCAATTGTATTTCTACACTGTGTAACTAATGCCAATTATATTTCTAAAATGTGTAACTAATGCCAATTATATTTCTAAAATGTGTAACTAATGCCAATTGTATTTCTAAAATGTGTAACTAATGCCATATTTGTGAATAAAATTGTTCCAAGTAGAAGAAAAATCATTTTAAAACTAAGTAAATCGTATACAGATGGCATCTGACGACATCGACCAATAAAGACCCGATCCGAGCAACATCCGAGTATGAAAGAGCCGTTTCCGAGGCGTTTCAGAGCTGCCTGCGAGCGGCCCAGGTCGTGGAATTTTTTGAACATTTTGAAAATCCCACGATTTTGGACAAGACCTCACGACCCGCCTCGACCTCACCCAAGACCCCCCCCTGACCTATTTAGGATGTGTTCCCGACCTACTGCGATCACTGGCGACCCCCGATGCCGCGGCAGGTCTTTGGTCTAGGTCGTGCCGTGTGAGGCTTGCTTTAAGAGCTTAAACACCTTTTTTTACAACTCTGTTATTAAACAGGAACATTACTTTTTTCATTAATTCTTTTATTTTTATGGGAGCACTGCGTTGGCAGGATTGTATTGTATTGTTTTATTTATATTTGAGCACTTGATCCGCCTCTTTACCGTGAAAATAAAAGATAACAGTTGACCGCCACCATTGTTTCCTCTCTTTTCCATTTATCTAGCTTTGTTTTAGGCTGGGTCATGGTGATGGAAAAGAATTAGGAGGAGTTCTGATGGTGAGAGGCGGTGGTGAAGGTGTTAGAGTATAGTGTTGAATGCGGTGGATTGAATGAGGGTGGTGAAGATAGTGTTAAATGAAGGTGGTGATGATGATAGTTTAGATGTTGGGTGATGAATAATGTGATAATGATGGAAAGGAAGATGGTGATGATAGTCGAAGGGGTGTTTAGAGAGGAATGTGGTAGTGGTGGTGATAGTGATGATAAACACTTTTCGCTCGCACGCTGGGATAGGCTGTTTACTTCCATTACCATATCTACAACCTTTCCCAGCATCATTTTCTTGCCAGTAACACCTTTCGCAAACTTTATTCTTTTCCCGAACTTACATGTTGGGATTATTTTATTTTCCTCATCGCCACACTCCATCTCATTACTTTTTTTTCTAAGCTTAAGCGTTGCAATAAGATTTTTTCCCATTACCACAGACTCGCCTTCTGCCAGCTTAATATGCGTAATCCCTCCTACATGAACGTTCCCACAAGTATCATTTTCTCACCGCCAGTCACACGCACGACTAACTTTATTCCCTTCCCCTGACGAAAGGTGAAAATAGGCTAGTTTTTTTCCTCCTCCTCCTCCTCCTCCTCCGTTAAACAGACAACTCACACCGGCTAAATCGCCTCATCACACACAACATTATCAGACGCATCCTCTCACTCCTTCTCTTAGTAGGTGAAAAGGTTATCGGTTTAAGGTTCATCTCCCTTGTCCGTAAACCCTCAGCTCGCCTCCCCTTCCCTTCCCTTCCCTTCCTCCTTCCCCTCTCCCTCCTTCTTCCCATATATGAGCTCTATTATTATCATCTCGGTCTCTTTTTTTTCCGTTCTTCCTGTTTTCCTTCTTTTCCTCCTTTCTCTTTTCCTCTTTGGCTGTGTTGTTGCCCTCACTTATCTCTGTTTTCTTCATTGTTTATGTATTTGTCATTTTCCCTTGCTTTTCTTCCTTCATTCGTTTGCTCGTTGTTTCGTTAGTTGGTTCCTTCCTTTCTCTCTTTTCCTCTCCTCTGTCCATTCCTTTTCTTTTTCCCTCCTTTGTCCACTTTTTCCTTCATTTGTGTTCTTTCCATTCATTCTTCATTTCTTTCCTTATTTCTTCCTTCAGTTCTTACCGTCTTATCTTCTTTCATACCTTCCTTTCCTCCTTCCTCCCTTTCTTCCTCTCCTCCTTCCTCATCCCACCCTCCAATATGTGATTTACACTAATTACTTTATTATTACGTCAGACTCTCTCTCTCTCTCTCTCTCTCTCTCTCTCTCTCTCTCTCTCTCTCTCTCTCTCTCTCTCTCTCTCTCTCTCTCTCTCTCTCTCTCTCTCTCTCATTTTGTGTTTTACCCTTTTCTTACCCTTTTCCCTTATCGTCTTTTCCCTTCATTCCATCCATGCTTTCCTTTTCCTCTCATTTTTCATTATTTTCTTCATTTCATCCTGTTTTCTATTTCCTCCTATTTTTTCCACCAGTTCTCTTCCTGCCGTCCTTCCTAGCTTTCTTTCTTTTCTTTTCCGTATTATTCTACCATTTCCTTGTCCTTGCTTCCCTTCATCCCCGTCCCTTTCCTCCTTTCACCTTTTGTCCCTCCTTTCCTTCCATGCCATTGGCCATTCCACATCATCATTTCCCTCTATCTCTCATTCAGTTCATTTATACTTTTTTTCAGGCTAATTTCCTCTTAGTCCATTTTTTTTTCTTCCCGCTTGTCTTGGCATTCCGTGTGCCGTCTATTTATACACATTTTGTTTGTTTTCTTTCTTTCCCTTTCTTTCTCTTTCTGGTCCTCTGTCTCCATTTTCCTTTGTGTCTTCTCTCCTTTCTCGTCTTTATAAGTCGTTCCGTCCTTTTGTCTCGTTAACAGTTCGTAATTTATCTTCCGGCAGCCTCTTTATCTCCTTATTTTCTTTCTTTTTTCTTTGTCGTCTTCTTTATCGCTTCTTACTTCATTTCTTGTTCCTCCCTGTTTTGTCTTCTTCCCTTTTCTCCTCCCCTCTCTTCCTTTTTCTTCTCTTTCTCCTTTAGAGGGGGCTTCGTGGTACAGTGATTAGCACACTCGGCTCACAACCGAGAAAGCCCGGGTTCGATTCCCGGGCGGAATGGAAAAATTTTGTCTGCTTTTCCGATACCCTACGCCCCTGTCCACCCAGCAGTGAATGGGTACCAGGTATTAATCGAGGGTTGTGTCCCTTCTCCTGGGGTCTGTTCCCTTCTCCTATAATTCCTTCCCCTTCTGTCTCTCTCCGGCATATGACCACAGATGTTGCGCCCACTAAACTTTCCAACTTTCACTTCCTTCTTTCGTTCTTCCTCTCAGATCATCTGTCCTTTGCATCCCAACTTTCTCCTCCTTCATTCACTTTCTACTTTCGTCCTTCCTTTCAATCCATCTCTCCATTCAACTACCTTCTTTCATTCTTGCTTTCTTCAGCCGCTCCTTTCATTCACTTCACTCATGTTTCACTTTTTACTATGATGTCCACTAAAAATGTAATTTTACCCTTCATTCTTTCCTTAATTCCTTCCTTCCTTCCCTCCTTCCTTACTTCCTTCCCTTTCTCTCACTTTTTTCCTTTCTTCGGCTCAGTCTAATCCAGACCTATAGATGAAAGGAAGAAAATAAAAGGAAGAGCATGGATGGGTTTTAAGGAAAATAGGATGAGGAAAATAAGGGGACGACAAGATTAGGAAAAAGAACAGGAGGAAATGAAGGAGGTAATGAGTTGGTAAGGTAAAAGATAAGGGAAGGACAAGAACAAGAATACGAGGGAATAAAGAAGGGATGAAGAAGAAAGTTGAATGTGTGTGTGTGGGGGGGTGACAAGGGCGTGGGGAGCCAGGCTGTTGTGCTGCTTCCCCTCGGCGCTGGTCAGGGGCGTGGCGGGGCCTGACAGACGGACGTGATGCTCTTGAGGGAAAGGTTTTGCCCACTACTTCTTCGTCTCAAATTGTGACCTCGACTTGCCTTACCTCTGGTCTTCGTGTTCTGTTTATTTTCTTCTTTTCTTGTCTTTTCCTTCGGTTCTTTCGTTTTCAGGTCATGGTTTTCTTTGTTTCTTTTCTACGTTTTGTTTGTTTTCTTGATTTTTTTATTTCACTTTTTTTTCCATTGGTTCTTCTTTTTCGGTTCTTGTATTTTTAGTCTTCTTATTTTCAACCTCCTCTCATTTCGTTTTCTTTATCTTTTTTCATATTTTTTTTCCTGTTTCGTCTTTCTTCATTTTTTCTCCTTTGCTTTTCTTCTTGAATTCATTTTTATTCATTTTCCTCCTGATCTTACTTCCACCCTTTCCCCTCCTCCTCCTCCTCCTCTTTTATCTCCTTATTCCTCTTGTTTTCTTCCCTGATTATTCCATGACGTCTTTTACGTTTTTCCAGTCCTCTCTCTATTTTATCTTTTTGGGGGGACTTTTCTCTCCTCTCCTCCACATCTTCTCCCATCTCTTAATATAGCAATAGCCTCCTCCTCCTCCTCCTCCTCCTCCTCCTCCTCCTCCTCCTCCTTCTCCCCTTATAACGTGCTCGTGGGTCGTTTCTAATACCCTGATATGTAGGCGATCAGACCCCTTATCTTAACCTCATTAGGTGGTAACGCTGCCCCCTAAGTACTTACAAGTTACACCCTAGTAGCTCCCATTTCCCCCCACCCCCGCCGTCCCTGCCCTTCCCGTTACCCCCATTCGTCTGGTAGGCTCCCGGGAAGGTCCATCAGGTTAAGCCGCCTCCCCACGCTGCCTTCATCTCCACGTTTGTTCTCCACACTGTTAGCGGGTTTAGTCTCCTTGCTGGCCTCCACTCATCTCCCGTGACTGTGATCGGCATGTGTCTCCGACCCCCGTACGATCGAAAAGGTCAGCTTGAGGTTATTGGTGCTGCACTATAGCGTTACTGGGGCGCCGAACAGCAGATAATTTACATGACAAAATCTGCAGCCTATCACGGTTCAGCAGCAGCCTTTGGAAACAGTTGAAATGACATGGAAAAAGATTGAGTAATTTTAAACTGGTGTAAAAGAAAAGGCCGGCAATGGGCACCTATAGAGGAAGGGAGTCGACAGAGGAAAGACACGGAAGAAAGGATGATGAAAGAGAAGGAAAAGGACACTGCAAAAAACAAGAAGTGTTTGAACAGACACAAGCTAGAACGGAACACGTCAGGCTTCCTATGGTGCGGCTTCATTAGATATACATGTCGGTTACGGGAAAGGAATATAAATATTTAACGGGTGAATGTATAGGAAGATAGAGACAGTAACCGCAAGGAAATATAAAGACAAATAAATAGAAAAGTGAGATAAGTAGAGGAATTCATAATAGGAGGAAAAGAAGAAAAAGGTCAGGAGATATAGACTTAAGAAAATACTTGCATTTACACATAGCTTGAAAGATGAACTAGTATGAATATAACGTAGAATCACTTGACTCGTCTCTGGCTAAGAAAAAAAGAAAATAAAGTAAGGAAGAAACTTTGTCACTATGTATAACAGAAAAGAAGAAAAAAAAGAGTAAAAAGCAAAAGTAAAGCAGGTAGAAGACTTTCAGTAAGAGGAGGATAGCTGATGAGACGAAGAGCCTTAGTAAACTCTCCTGACAAAGTAAATTATTCATACAGTGCATCATAAAATAGGGATGTGCTACAGAATGAAAACCTGATGTGTTAGCAAAAAATGGATGCCATATTTAACATCAGCACCTCAAAATTAGCTAAAAAAAACAACCACAAAACCTGAGTCAGCAAAAAGTGTGTTGACCACTCATATAATCAATAAAAGACAGCATCTCTCTCTCTCTCTCTCTCTCTCTCTCTCTCTCTCTCTCTCTCTCTCTCTCTCTCTCTCTCTCTCTCTCTCTCTCTCACTCTCTCTCTCTCTCTCTCTCTCTCTCTCTCTCTCTCTCTCTCTCTCTCTCTCTCTCTCTCTCTCTCTCTCTCTCTCTCTCATCATCACCATCAGCCTGTAACGTTCCCCTGCAGAAGTCCTCGGCCTCACACAAACGTTTCCACTCGTTCTTGTCTTGTGCCGCTAATTCACAGCCTCTACTACGCGTCCCTCATTCTTCTCTGTATCACCACGCCATCTGCTGAAAGCCCTTCTCTTCAGTGCTTTTATAAGCATTAATTTAATTTAATTTAATTTAATTTAAATTCTCTCCGTCACTCTTTTAATCAATCTGAAGTCCTCATTCCTATATATGTCTTGACAATTGGATTTTTAAGTGGCATTATTATGTCTTCTAATTATCTCTTTTCTCTCATACATTTGCAGTTCCTTCTTGATCTGATACAGTGACTCCTGGAAATAATTTCTCCATTCCTCTCTGGGCACTTCGCAGTTTCCATTCCAAAAGCCGTGAAAGTCTATCCTCTGTGTCTCAGGCCCATAGGTCGTGACAAGAACAACACACTGCTGATTATGGTTTGCTTCAAGCACATTGGTAGGGAGCCGCTCGATATATTACCTTGTTTTAAAAGCTCCAGCTTTATGTGTATATTGATTTCCTGTTCGAATAAAGGGAGTCATCGCGAGTGGCCCAAGGCTGTCCTAAAGACCATCACAAATGAACTCCGGGAGGCAGCATGAGCCGAGCAAGTCATCATCTTTCCTGTTTTTTTGTGTGTTTAAATACTTTTCCGGATGTTCTGTGATGGGTTGGAGCAAGACTTGCCTCTTAAAACCACCAGACGGGAATATAAAGTTAATCGAAAATACCGTGAAGGCGCCGATCACGGAGTTTGTCGGATCCGGGATGGCAGGACGAAGGGCCGAAGGAGCGTGACAGATCATCCTGAGAAATGGAATGGTTTCCGGGGCAGAATCCATTTGTCTCTTCCCTTCTTGCTTCCCTTTTTGCTTGTTTTGCATTATCTCTCTCTCTCTCTCTCTCTCTCTCTCTCTCTCTCTCTCTCTCTCTCTCTCTCTCTCTCTCTCTCTCTCTCTCTCTCTCTCTCTTAAACAATATAGTAGTAGTAGTAGTAATAGTAGTAGTAGTAGTAGCAGTAGTAGTAGTAGTAGTAGTAGAAAAAGTAGTTAGACCAAATCTGAGTACTTTTTCGTGTGTGTCAGGTCTTGATATGCCTTAACTACACATACCTAACCACGGCCCGGCGGACATAGAATCATAAGAGGGCAAAGGACGGAGCCTAAGAGTAATTACTGGGCTGCAAAGTTGGAACAGGGAAGGGAGGGCTGAGTTATCATTAGGCTGAAAGAGTGTCTGGGATGAAGGCAGGAAGAATGGGAAAAGAGGAGGGGAAGGAGGAACTGGGAGGGAGAAAAGGAAGGAGAGGAAGGTAGAAAGGGGATTGAGGAAGGGAAGGAGGAAGAACAAGCAGTAGAAAACGGAGGGAATTTAGGAGGGAGAGAAGGACATTAAGAAACGAGAATGGGAAGGAATAATGGAGATGAACGGGAGGTAGAAAATGTGAGAGGGAGGGAAAAAGAGTAAGTTGTATGAGAAGCGAAGAAGAGAAGAGGGAGGAGGAGAAGGAGCGAAAAGATAGAAAAGGGAACGAACAGGAGAAGGAAGAACGAGAAGTATAAACAGGAGGGAACTTTGGAGGAAGCGAGGAAGGAAAGGAATACTGGAGATGAACGGGAGGTGGATAATGTGAGAGAGAGGATGGGGAGTAAGGTGAGTGAGGAGCAGAGAAAAGAGAAGAAGAAATGGGAAGAAATACGGAGTGGAAGGGAAGGAGTAGAGTGAGGATGCATTCTAAGGTATGATGAATTGGTGATTGGTGCGTGTGCGTGTGTGTGTGTGTGTGTGTGTGTGTGTGTGTGTGTGTGTGTGTGTGTGTGTGTGTGTGTGGACGCGCGCGCGCGATGCGTGTCTAATAATTCACTGGCCTACAAGTTTTAACTTTTTTCTAGTGACCTAAGTTTGAGACCTGTTTTGGGGTAATTTGGTGTCACTGAGTTTACAAAAGACAATAGTTTTTTTCTATCACGTCAAGTTTTTTTTATCTATGGGCTGGTCCATATTGGCCCCAGCCATAGCTATAAGAGATATCACAGGTAATCATATATGTTGATATTTATTTTATCTATTTATTTAGACAGTTATTTATCTATCTAGACACACGCAAATATATAAATATATTGTATCTGTTAAAAGCGATGGTTGCTCTACACGAGTCTACAGTATGATCCTCATGAATGGAGACTCTTTATAGATAGTTCAAAAAAGATTTTAAAATATGTATTACTCCTACTGGTCACTCTGTGCATTTAAAAGAGAATCCTGAACACATTAAAACTGTATTAGACTTACTCAAGTTTGATTAACACAAATGGGTCATATGTGTGGATCTGAAAATGGTCAACTTTTTACTCGGCCAACAAGGAGGGCATACAAAATATCCGTGTTTCCTGTGTTGTAGGGACAGCCGAGCGAAAGACAAACTTTGGGAACAGAAACTCTGGCCAGTTAAAAGAAGAAAGTTTGACTGTTGGGAAGAAGAATATCATGCACCAACCCCTTGTTGAGAAGGAGAAAATCATCTTCCCAGCCCTTCATATTAAACTAGGACTAATGAAGCACTTTGTCGAAGCTCTTAATGTGTAGGGTGACTGTTTCAAATTCATATGTATACAACATTTCCTGGCCTAAGTTATGATAATATAAAGGCTGGTGTTTTTGACGGGACAGAAAGTTAATGAAATGCCAAGACTTCTCGAGCTCGATGACTGACGTAGGAAAAAGAGCTTGGGACTCATTGGTGGCTGTTGTGAAGGGATTTTTAGGGAGCAAAAAGGCAGCAAGCTACAAGGGTTGGTGAAGACATTGCTTGATAGCTCTCATCTTTTAGGCTGCAGCATGAGCATAAAGGTTCATTTCCTCTAGAGCCATCTCGATGATTTCCTGCTACTCTTGGAGACGTGAGCGATGAGCATGGCGAGCGCCTTCATCAAGATATCAAGGTTATGGGGGAGAGATATCAAGGCAGGTGGCACACACACATGTTGGAGTTAGACCTCATCTTGACTATGCGGTTCAGTTCTGGTCACCTTACTATAGAATGGATATCAAAATGTTAGAATCGGTGCAGAGGAGGATGACTAAGATGATTCAGGGGTTGAGAAACTTGCCATACGAGGAAAGACTCAAGCAGTTAAACTTGCATTCTCTAGAAAGGCGAAGGGTGCGTGGAGACATGATCGAGGTTTATAAATGGATGAAGGGCTTTAATAAGGGAGACATTCAGAAGGTTTTGTTGGTAAGAGAACCGGGTAGGAGACGAAGTAATGGGTTTAAACTGGATAAATTCAGATTCAACAGGGACATAGGCAAAAATTGGTTTACTAACAGGGTGGTGGATGAGTGGAATAGGCTTAGCAGTAATGTGATGAGTGCCAATACAATTGTCACATTAAAAAATAGATAAGATAAACTCATGGACAGCGATATTAGGTGGGGTTAGATACACGGGAGCTTACGTTCAAAGGAGCTGCCTCGAACAGGCCTACCGGCCTCTTGCAGACTCCTGCGTTCTTATGTTCTTATGTTCTTATGATGGCAGACTACTACTCAGAGTCTTTCCTTGTCTCTATCTTCACCTTCTTGTCTCCTTTTCATCTCCTCACCTCTACCACACCTTCTTGTCACCTTTTCATCTCCTCACCTCTACCACAGCTTCTTGTCTCCTTTTCATCTCCTCACCTCTACCACACCTTCTTGTCTCCTTTTCACCTCCTCACCTCTACCACACCTTCTTTTCTCCTTTTCACCTCCTCACCTCTACCACACCTTCTTGTCTCCTTTTCATCTCCTCACCTCTACCACACCTTCTTTTCTCCTTTTCATCTCCTCACCTCTACCACACCTTCTTGTCTCCTTTTCACCTCCTCACCTCTACCACACCTTCTTGTCTCCTTTTCATCTCCTCACCTCTACCACACCTTCTTTTCTCCTTTTCATCTCCTCACCTCTACCACACCTTCTTGTCTCCTTTTCATCTCCTCACCTCTACCACACCTTCTTTTCTCCTTTTCATCTCCTCACCTCTACCACACCTTCTTGTCTCCTTTTCATCTCCTCACCTCTACCACACCTTCTTGTCTCCTTTTCATCTCCTCACCTCTACCACACCTTCTTGTCTCCTTTTCATCTCCTCACCTCTACCACACCTTCTTGTCACCTTTTCATCTCCTCACCTCTACCACACCTTCTTGTCACCTTTTCATCTCCTCACCTCTACCACACCTTGTCTCCTTTTCATCTCCTCACCTCTACCACACCTTCTTGTCTCCTTTTCATCTCCTCACCTCTACCACATCTTCTTGTCACCTTTCATCTCCTCACCTCTACCACCTTCTTGTCACCTTTTCATCTCATCTCCTCACCTCTACCACACCTTCTTGTCACCTTTTCATCTCCTCACCTCTACCACACCTTCTTGTCACCTTTTCATCTCCTCACCTCTACCACACCTTCTTGTCACCTTTTCATCTCCTCACCTCTACCACACCTTCTTGTCACCTTTTCATCTCCTCACCTCTACCACACCTTCTTGTCACCTTTTAATCTCCTCACCGCTACCACACCTTCTTGTCACCTTTTATCTCCTCACCTCTACCACACCTTCTTGTCACCTTTTATCTCCTCACCTTTACCACACCTTCTTCTCCTCATCTCCACCTTCTAACCTTCATCCAAGAAGAGCACACCTTCTTGTCACCTTTTATCACCTCACCTTTACCACACCTTCTTCCCCTCATCTCCTCTTCTTCTCACCTTCATCCAAGAAGAGGGAAGAGGGCAGGAATAGGTGCCCTCACCTCTCCTTCTTCTCACCTGTTCTTCTTACCTGTCCTTCATTCTCCTTTTCTCAGGTCTCACCTATAACCATTCCAGGTCTCACAGTATAACCAGGAACAGGAGGACTAGGTTAACTCTGAGCTCCTTTAATCACCCATTTCCTCTACTCTTTTCACCTTCTTACCTCTTCTCTTCTCACCTTATCTCCTCACCTGTCCTTCATCTCCTTTTTCCAACTCTCACACAGTATAACCAGGAACAGAAGGACTAGGTTAACTCTGAACTCCTTTAATCACTCATTTCCTCTACTCTTTCCACCTTCTTATCTCTCCTCTTCTCACCTTATCTCCTCACCTTTCCCTCATCTCGTAACCCTCGCCCATGAAAACCATTAACAAGGAAGGAATGGACGAATTCTGAGCTCCTTTTCCCTTACCTCTTATCACTTTCTTCCCCCTCATCTCTGCTCACCGTGTGTCTTCTATTTCCACCTCGCCTCTTTACCTGCCCCTTACCTTCTCTTTCCAACCCTCACACAGGAAAACCAGGGAGAGGAAGGAATAGATGAACCCAGAGCTCCTTTTGTCTCCTCTCCTCTTGCTTATTCTTGCTCCTCACCTCCGCTTTCTCCTCTTTCACCCAAGGACAGGAATACGTATAGATGAACTTAGAGCTCCTTTTGTCTCCTCTCTTCATGCTTATTCTTGCTCCTCACCTCCGCTTTCTCCTCTTTCACCCAAGGACAGGAATACGTATAGATGAACTTAGAGCTCCTTTTGTCTCCTCACGTTTAACCTTCATCTCCTCTTCACCTCCTCATCAAATCACCACCTTTCTCCTCATCCCCTCACCACCTTTATCCTCATCTCCTTTTCCTCTCTTTCACCAACGAACAGAAAGGAATAGGTGAACTCAGACCTCCTTTTCTCTCCTCACTTCTCACATTCATCTCCTCTTTCCCTCCTCATCTCCTTCCTCACCCAAGTCCTTAAGGACGAGGTTAAGTCTGACCTCCCTTCCTTTCCTCCCTCTCACCTTCTTGTCCCCGAGCTGCATGACGCCGCAGGTGAGGTTGGCCGGGATGCCCACAGGTGTGGTGACCTCGACGGACGTGGGCAGGAAGTAAGGACAGATGGGACACAGTTGATCCGCCTCCAGGGTTCTGTGGGCGGCACCTACGGAGGGAGAGGGGGGGGAGGGGGTTCGTTTGGTGTGGGAGGCAGCGGTGTGAGGGTTTGAGGAAGGAGGGAGGGTACAGGGGGAAGGGGGAAAGAGGTTGTTTGGTGTAGGAGGCAGGGTTGTGGTGGGGGGAAGAGTGGAGGGGGAGGAGGTAGAGAGGGGGATAGGGATTGGGGTAGAAGAAAGGGTTGGGTAACATCTGTGAGGTGGTGAGGTTGGTTGTGCGTAGGTTTGTGGGCGGGAAGAGGGGACGGGAAACTTTGGGGAGAGAACGTGAGGGAAGAGTGGAGGGGAAACTTTGGGGAGAGAACGTGAGGGAGGAGTGGAGGGGAAACTTTGGGGAGAGAACGTGAGGGAAGAGGGGAGGGGAAACTTTGGGGAGAGAACGTGAGGGAAGAGGGGAGCGGAATCTTTGGGGAGAGAACGTGAGGGAAGAGTGGAGGGGGAACTTTTGGGAGAAAACGTGGGGGAAGAGTGGAGGGGAAACTTTAGGGAGAGAACGTGAGGGAAGAAGGAGGGGAAACTTTGGGGAGAGAACGTGAGGGAAGAGTGGAGGGGAAACTTTGGGGAGAGAACGTAAGGGAAGAGTGGAGGGGAAACCTTGGGGAGAGAACGTGAGGGAAGAGTGGAGGAAAGTTTGGGGATAGACCGTGAGGGAAGAGGGGAGGGGAAACTTTGGGGAGAGAACGTGAGGAAAGAGTGGAGGGGAAACTTTGGGGAGAGAACGTGAGGGAAGAGTAGAGGGGAAACTTTGGGGAGAGAACGTTAGGGAAGAGGGAGGGGAAGCTTTGGGGAGAGAACGTGAGGGAAGAGTGGAGGGGAAACTTTGGGGAGAGAACGTGAGGGAAGAAGGAGGGGAAACTTTGGGGAGAGAACGTGAGGGAAGAGTGGAGGGGAAACTTTGGGGAGAGAACGTGAGGGAAGAGTGGAGGGGCAACTTTGGGGAGAGAACGTAAGGGAAGAGTGGAGGAACTTTGGGAGAGAACGTGAGGGAAGAGTGGAGGGGAAACTTTGGGGAGAGAACGTGAGGGAAGAGTGGAGGGGAAACTTTGGGGAGAGAACGTGAGGGAAGAGTGGAGGGGAAACTTTGGGGAGAGAACGTGAGGGAAGAGTGGAGGGGAAACTTTGGGGAGAGAACGTGAGGGAAGAATGGAGGGAAACTGTGGGGAGAGAAAGTTATGGAAGAGTGGAGGGGAACTTTGGGAGAGAACGTGAGGAAGAGGAGGAAACTTTGGGAGAGAACGTGGGGAAGAGTGGAGGTGAGCTGATTGGAAGAGAGAGAGAGAGAGAGAGAGAGAGAGAGAGAGAGAGAGAGAGAGAGAGAGAGAGAGAGAGAGAGAGAGAGAGAGAGAGAGAGAGAGAGAGAGAGAGAGAGAGAGAGAGAGAGAGAGAGAGAGAGAGAGAGAGAGAGAGAGAGAGAGAGAGAGAGAGAATATCATTATAATATTATCACACACACATTTTACCTTCTATCTGATCGCCAGTATGGGTTCCGCAAGGGGCGTTCTACTGGTGATCTCCTAGCCTTCTTAGCTGACTCTTGGTCATCCTCTCTTAGCCGTTTCGGTGAAACTTTTGCTATTGCGCTGGACATATCAAAAGCTTTTGATAGGGTCTGGCACAAATCTTTGCTTTCCAAACTACGTTCCTACGGTTTCTATCCTTCTCTCTGTACCTTTATCTCCAGTTTCCTTTCTGACCGTTCTACTATTTCTGCTGTGACAGACGGTCACTGTACTTCCCCTAAACCTATTAACAGTGGTGTCCCACAGGGTCCTGTTTTATCTCCCACTCTCTTTCTGTTGTTCATTGATGATCTTTCCAAAACGAACTGTCCTATCCATTCTTACGCCGATGACTCCACTCTGCATTACTCAACTTCTTTTAATAGAAGACCCACCCTACAGGAACCTAACGATTCAAGGCTGGAGGCTGCAGAACGCTTAGCCTCAGACCTTACTATTATTTCCGATTGGGGCAAAAAGAACCTGGTGTCCTTCAACGACTCAAAAACACAGTTTCTCCACCTATCCACTCGACACAATCTTCCAAACAACTATCCCCTATTCTTTGACAACACTCAGCTATCACCTTCCTCAACACTAAACATCCTCGGTCTATCCTTAACTCAAAATCTCAACTGAAAACTTCATATCTCATCTCTTACTAAATCAGCTTCCTCGAGGCTGGGCGTTCTGTACCGTCTCCGCCAGTTCTTCTCCCCCGCACAGTTGCTATCCATTGACAGGGGCCTTGTCCGCCCTCGTATGGAGTATGCATCTCATGTGTGTGTGGGGGGGGGTCCACTCACACAGCTCTCCTTGACAGAGTGGAGTCAAAGGCTCTCCGTCTCATCAGCTCTCCTCCTCATACTGATAGTCTTCTACCTCTCAAATTCCGCCGCCATATTGCCTCTCTTTCTATTTTCTATCGATATTTTCATGCTGACTGCTCTTCTGAACCTGCTAACTGCATGCCTTCCTCCCTCCCGCGGCCCCGCTGCACACGACTTTCTACTCATGCTCATCCCTATGCTGTCCAAACCCCTAATGCAAGAGTCAACCAGCATCTTCACTCTTTCATTCCTCACGCTGGTAAACTCTTGAACAATCTTCCTTCATCTGCATTTCCTCCTGCCTACGACTTGAACTCTTTCAAGAGCAGGGTATCAGGACACCTCTCCTCCCGAAATTGACCTCTCTTTTTGGACACTCCTTTGACCTCCATTCAGGAGCAGTAAGTAGCGGGCTTTTTTTATATATTTTTCTTTACGCCCTTGAACTGTCTCCTTAGCTATACACACACACACACACACACACACACACACACACACACACACACACACACACACACACACACACACACACACACACACACACACACACACACACACACACACACACACACACACACACACACACACACACACACACACACACACACACACACTAACGGACAGGGTTATTTGAGAGTTAGGATTACGGATCGAACGGAAAAAAAAGGAAAGAAAAAAAATATGGAAAATAAATAAAATTCGATGAAATTAAGAAAAATAATAAACAACTGTGAGGAAAGAGAAAATTAATGAAGATGAAGAACAGTACGACGATAGAGAGACAGACAGACACAGACAAGCTGATCCACCGATAGATAGACAGGCAGACAGACAGATATATCGAGCAAAAGAAAAGCAGACACAAAACAGAGAAACACAGACGCAGACAGACAAACTAACCAAAAAAAAAAAGCAGCCCGATATGACAGCAAGACAAACAGACAGACAGACAGCC
Organism: Eriocheir sinensis; assembly: GCF_024679095.1. Classification (NCBI taxonomy): domain Eukaryota; kingdom Metazoa; phylum Arthropoda; class Malacostraca; order Decapoda; family Varunidae; genus Eriocheir; species Eriocheir sinensis. Next base: position 624,820 of record NW_026111598.1, read on the forward strand.
CAGCAATCAGCGATACCTGACCCGCCCCCTATCCTTAACCTGTCCGGCGCTCACCTGCGGTGGCTGAGTGGTAGCATGCTGGGCCCACATTCACCGCGTGATGGACGACGCGGGTTTGAATCTCCACGCTTCCACCTCGGATTTTTCAGTCACCGCCGAGTGGCTTAAAACTACCCACATGCTGTCCTGTTGACTACCCGTCAACCCTGACTCTAGAGGAAACCGTCCAAGTGAATCAACAACGAGTTCCAGGGGGCAGCATGAGCCAAGAGAAGATGGCGCCACTATAAACACTTGCCTGCGCCATGATGGGCTGGGGCCGACCACCACTCAGGCCCCTCAAGAAAGCCTACCGGCGCTATAGGCGTACACGTAAAAAAAAAAAAAATATCGAGCTGGTGGACAGGTAACACGACTCACCTGAGCTTCATGTTTATTACTGCCGCAACAAACCTGTCTCCTTCAATCATGATGTACGCCCAGCAGTGACCCGTGACGGTGGATTGGTGGTAATGGTGGATTGGGTTTTGATGGTTGATTGGTTGTGATGGTGGATTGGTTGTGATGGTGGATTGGTTCACTGATAGACAGGTGTATATGGCTGAGTGGATGGCCAGGCAGGTGTACACAGGTGGATGCGTGGATCAAAACAATGTATTGGATGGTTAAAATTTGGACGTTTAAGGAGAGATACATTTTCTTTTCATATCAGAGTTTGACGACATGACTGTGATGAGCTAACGTGTGTGTGTGTGTGTGTGTGTGTGTGTGTGTGTGTGTGTGTGTGTGTGTTATCTGTCATATCCCAGATGTATACTATTGTGTGTGTGTGTGTGTGTGTGTGTGTGTGTGTGTGTGTGTGTGTGTGTGTGTGTGTGTGTGTGTGTGTGTGTGTGTGTGTGTGTGTGTGTGTGTGTGTGTGTGTGTGTGTGTGTGTGTGTGTGTGTGTGTGTGTGTGTGTGTGTGTGTGTGTGTGTGTGTGTGTGTGTGTGTGTGTGTGTGTGTGTGTGTGTGTGTGTGTGTGTGTGTGTGTGTGTGTGTGTGTGTGTGTGTGTGTGTGTGTGTGTGTGTGTGTTTGTGTGTGTGTGTGTGTGTGTGTGTGTGTGTGTGTGTGTGTGTGTGTGTGTGTGTGTGTGTGTGTGTGTGTGTGTGTGTGTGTGTGTGTGTGTGTGTGTGTGTGTGTGTGTGTTTGTGTGTGTAATCGGTCATAGCCCAGATGAATATAAAATTGTGTGTGTGTGTGTGTGTGTGTGTGTGTGTGTGTGTGTGTGTGTGTGTGTGTGTGTGTGTGTGTGTGTCCATCAAACACACACAGTTTCCATCGTAATAATGAAGTAGTAATGGTTTCTATAATAACTTCCGGTTTTCCCACAAAATACTGAACAAGAATCATGACTGGGAAACAAAACGTGAAGCTTTTCGTGATGTTCCTTTCTTCGTATTACTCACGAAAATATTAATCGTCTTTCTCCGCCAGATGTTTCCTCGGCCGTGAATCAAAGAAGTAAAAGGTGAAGGAAAATGAAGAAAATGAAAAGACGAAATAATGAAAAGACAAAAATTATCTCCCACTTTTCTCGCTCCTGTCTTTTCTTCCTCCTGCTGCTTTGCCCTTCACTTTGTTTTTCCTCCTCTTCCTCCTCATCCAACTACTTTCATCCATCTGCATTCTCTCTCTCTCCTTCCTCCTTTCTTCCTCCTCTATCGTGCCTCAGTCGTATCCAACATAATTCCTACCTTATTTCCTTTGAACTTCCTTCTTTTGTTCCTTCGCACACTAACCTTTTCACCTTCCCCCCTCTACTCACCTTACCCTTTGCCTCAGCAGCATCCACTTGCTTTATCATTCCTTCTTTCTCTTCCTCCTACATTCCTTCCTACATTCCTAATTTTTCTTCTATCCCGTTTATTTCTCTTTAATCATTCTTTTCTATTTCTCCAAGCTCTTCTTCTTTCGTCTCTTTCCTACTTCCTATTCTTATTTTTCCACTCTCTTCTCCGTATTTCTTCTATTAAATCCTTCGTATTCTTCTCTGTTATTTCCTTCCTCCACCCTATACTCACCCTCTCATCGACCTCCTGTTTTCTTCCTCTTCTCCATTTATTCCCTCTCCTTACCTCACTTACTTTTTATCAAGCCAGCCTCATATTAATCCTTTCAGACCTTAATGAAACATCCCTAACTCCATTACCATTATCATTATCATTTTTATTGTTATATTCTATAATTATTATTAAGCTTTGCTCCTCCTAGGTTCGTGTTTCCGTACCCTCGTCTTCATTCCACGTTCTCTTTGCCCATCATCCTCCGGGGCTCCTCACACTAAGAGGGCACTGCCTTGGAGCGGATGCCCGGCCGCTGTTTAATCTCCGTCTCAAGTTCTTTCCTATCACATGCTTGCGTCCGTTTGGTTTAATCTGCATAATGATACACTTGCCGAGGCCCGGTGCGTCCTGTGTGCCATGCTGGGCGGGGTGGAGAGAGAGAGAGAGAGAGAGAGAGAGAGAGAGAGAGAGAGAGAGAGAGAGAGAGAGAGAGAGAGAGAGAGAGAGAGAGAATTAATCCTCTTCTAACTGAATCTACCACTTTGTTCTTTATTAGCACCTACAATCTGCCTGCCTACCCTGTCCTGTACTACCTCAAGGTTTTCAAGCCCTTAACTGTTCATATCATGCATTTTAACCCATATGTGAGGCCTGGTATTGCCTTGTCAATCTCGCCCTCTCGTATCCGTTTGCTCTGCACCTCACCACACTCCTGGTCTTCCTACCCACTGGTTTGCCCTTGAAATTGTCCTGCTTCGTTCTGTCTGTCCCACTCTCGTCTACTATGATTCCTAGCTATTTGTATGAACTGTTGTATGTTACTTATTAAATAAAAATAAACTACAAGACACTTTTGATTACTGAACCTCTTCTGTTGATGATTCCTCCTCCTGTGATGACAACCTTTCACATGGATGTATCTTGGTATTGGAGATAATGCTGGTGCTTGTGGGTGGTGAGTCTTGATGGTTGCTAAGATTCCCAGCAGTGTCTTGCCCTGTAAAATGGTGAGCAGCCAATATACAAACAAATATATGCATTTGGTTAACTGTGGCCAGGCTCCTGCAAGCTTTCTTCACTTAATTTATATCTATACAGTTTGTCTATTTTATTCACTGTCCATTTCCATCTATCTGTTCAATTGTTGGGGGAGAGCAGAAAAATATCTGGTAGGAGAACCTTCCCAAAAGATTATATTTCTGCTACTGGTGACAGGTAAAGTATGCAAGATCAGATATCAATTTCAGTGCCACAGCATTAGAACAGGAGGAGGATTACTTAAATGTCATGAAAGAAAGGATGAAGGGTTAACTGACAGTGTGAAGAAGTGGAACAGCTTGATGGAAGACGTACCAAGATGCAGGAAAAAAAATAGATATAACTGGAAACAGACACCCAACAATAAGTTTAACATTAAAATATAAACAGGGCTATACACTATTGGATCAAATGGATGTTGTGAAGAGATTGATGTAAAAGAACTGTGTGATGACAAGGTGAGGCCGGAGATGGTGGGCTGGTGAAGGGGAGTTTGAGGGACCATCATTTTTGCAGGAAAAAGTAAATGAATCAAACATGAGAAGAGGAAAATCGGAGGGACAGGACCTAGTTGTTTTGGTGGAGGCAACAGGATTTTGTTAAGACAGCTTAGGAACAGCAGCAGTATCGGTAGAATTACTATTAAAAACCGGGGCGAAATAAGAATTTAACGTGTTCGCTATGCGTTGGCTATCTGTCACGATATTGCCCGAATTATCAGTTAATGGCCCAATCCCACTTCGAATCTCTTTTTTTGTTGTTTAAATATTTAAAAAAAACTTTTAGGATCTGACTCAATTTACCGCAATGTTTACTTCGTACCTCCGTTTAGCCCGTTTCATTAAACTTTTGACTTGTTGTGACTATTACACAGTACATACATGCATACTTTTACAAATTTACATGATACACACATACTACATGGTCCCTATGTAAAATTATCTCCATACTTCATAGTCACTATGTAAAATTATCTCCCTCCTTCTGCCCTTCCGCAAAACTCTTGACACATTAGGTTGTGTAAATTTGGAAGGAAATTAATACAAGGTGTAATTTCAGTTGATAATTAAGTAAACATGCATTAATTAATTATCTTCAACTTTGCAAGCTCTGTACTCTGTAGTCTGTGCTCTGAACTATGAGTCTGTGAATCTGTAATGCATAAAATATATCCGCCACATCCTGTTTGTGTGGGGTGCGGATGCGGATGCGGATATTTATTTTATCACAAATGCGGATGCGGATGCAGGTGTTTCATTCATCTGAACTGCGGATGTGGATGCGGGTGCGGATGTTTCATTCGTCTGAACTGCGGATGTGGATGCGCTGAACTGCGGATGTGGATGCGGATGCAGATGTTTCATTCATCTGAACTGCGGATGTGGATGCGGATGCAGATGTTTCATTCATCTGAACTGCGGATGTGGATGCGGATGCAGATGTTTCATTCGTCTGAACTGCGGATATGGATGCGGATGCAGATGTTTCATTCATCTGAACTGCGGATGTGGATGCGGATGCAGATGTTTCATTCGTCTGAACTGCGGATATGGATGCGGATGCAGATGTTTCATTCATCTGAACTGCGGATGTGGATGCGGATGCAGATGTTTCATTCGTCTGAACTGCGGATGTGGATGCGGATGCAGATGTTTCATTCGTCTGAACTGCGGATATGGATGCGGATGCAGATGTTTCATTCGTCTGAACTGCGGATGTGGATGCGGATGCAGATGTTTCATTCATCTGAACTGCGGATGCGGATTTGAAAAATTATGCAGATGTTCCGCGGATGCGGATATCCGGTACATGACTAATTTGTGTTTAAAGATGAGGTTAAATCAAAGGCTGAGAAGGTGCATGAGGAGCTGGGATCAGTTGTTGACACGATTCGTGCGAGCACGCTGAATCCAGTTTGGCTGAGGTGGCGAAGAGAGGCAGGAAAGTAAAGAAGAATCTCCTAGCTGTGAAAGCTTCTACCGAGGAAAAGAAGGCAACATATGTGAAGGATGAAATCTCCCAGGCGTTGAATGGCATTGAAATAACTGATTCAAGATTCACAAATGGAGGTAATATTGTCATGAACTTTGACAATGAGAACACAAGGGAAGAGGCTGCTCAAAAATTGGAGTCTGTTGAGCAAATTAGTATAAAGAGTGTTGGAGAAATGAAACCAAAGATCATGATATGCAATGTGCACAAAGAGGAGACCAAGGAAAAAATAAAAGAGACCATCTTAGACCGCAATGAGTTCTTACGCACAAATCAGGGCGTTGAGAATAAAATTGAGCTGATTTTTAGTATTTCTGCAGCTGGCGGCACGATGCACTATGTTTTGAGGTGCGACCCAACTGTGAGAGAGAGCTGATTTACAAGAATCACGACAATTTAAAATTAGAATGGGGAATATACACAGTGAGAGATAGATACCATGCAATTATATATTATCATTGTCAGAGATACGGCCGTCTTGAGGCCAAAAGAACTGCTAAGAACAATGTAGAAGCCCCAAAATGTTATAAATGCGCTGGCGATCATAAATCAAAGAAGTGCACCATGGCTGAGAAGAAATGCATAAATTGTGTGAAGTACAAGAAGCCTGAAATCAACCACTTGGCGAATGACCAGTGTTGTGTGGTTCTTCAGATTGAAATTGAAAGAATTCGTAACATAACCGATCATGGCTATTAATCACAGACTTACATACTAGACTGCGCGTCCCCCATCTCCCTGTATTGTGTTGAATGAAGCACCCCTGGTGGGTGTGCCCAAGATCTAAATGAATTTATTGAGACCTTGGGCAGGACGGACAGCGCGGCGATACTACACGCATTTCCTCTTTGATTTAACTGTTTCTCCATTCCTTTCACAAGCCTATGATTGATAACGCTTATAGACAGCCTTCTCATCTCTGTGAGGCGAGAACCTTTAGAACAGAGAGCAAACATCTGTATATAGTGTCGTCAGGCTGTGTCCGCCATATGGTTCTACTGCTGTTCACTGTAAGTTGTTTTCGCTCTCACACGCCTCAAGGATGTCAGTTCGCTTAAGGGCTATTACACTGGGCAAATTTTCCGTGGATCTTCAGTCAAACCACGATTTCCGCTGGCGTGGTTCTCATTTCCGTGGTTTTCTGACGTGTCCACGATCTTTCAAAGCTACGGTAGATTTCACCAAAGGACGACGGTATTACTCACCATCATCAGCAGCAGCAATAACAAGAAACAAATGAGAACCACGCTAGCGGAAATCGTGGTTTGACTGAAGATCCACGGAAAATTTGCCAAGTGTAATAGCCCTTAAGCAAACTGACATCCTTGAGGCGTGTGTGAGAGCGAAAACAACTTGCAGTGAACAGCAGTAGAACCATATGGCGGGACACAGCCTGACGACACTATATACAGATGTTTGTTTTCTGTTCTAAATGTTTCCTCGTTACTTTCGCGTGTTGTAAGTAACTGATAATGTGGATTGACACCCAAACAGACCCCCGTGCTCTTCCTTCCCTGAGTAAGGCGAGATGCGAGGCGTAAAAAAAGTTGGAAAGTTTCGTTTAGTCGGTGCAAGATCTGTGGTCATATGCCGGAGAGAGACAGAAGGGGAAGGAATTATAGGAGAAGGGAACAGATCCCAGGAGACGGGACACAACCCCCGATTAATATCTGGTACCCATTCATTGCTGGGTGGACAGGGGCGTAAGGTATCGGAAAAGCCGCCCAAATTTTTCCACCCCTCCCGGGAATCGAACCCGGGCTCTCTCGGTTGTGAGCCGAGTGTGCTAACCACTGCACTACGAAGTCCCAAACGACGGGCGGAAAGCAGAACGTTATATTTATTCATTTTAAGGCAGAGGAGACAATCCAAATGTAGAACGAAAATAATCTTTCCGCCAAAATACCGACTCTGAAGAAGAAACGAATACTTGAACACTTGACAACCTTCCACACAAAAGCAGCTTCCATACAAACCTACCTCCAAACATCTCTCCCAAACCCGTCGAACCCAGAACGGTAAGTAGGCGGCGGGGATAGGCGGTGGCTGAGTGGTAGCGTGCTGGGCCCACATTCACCGCGTGATGGACGACGCGGGTTCGAATCCCCACGCTACCACCTCGGATTTTTCAGTCACCGTCGATTGGCTTAAAACTACCCACATGCTGTCCTGAAGACCACCCATCAACCCGGATTCTAGAGGAAACCGTCCAAGTGAATCACGAAGGAGTTCCGGAAGGCAGCATGAGCCAAGAGAAGATGGAGCCACTATAAACACTTGCCTGCGCCATGACGGGCTGGTGCCAACTACCCTCCAGGCCCCTCAAGAGAGCCTACCGGCGCTATAGGCGTACACGTAAAAAAAAAAAAAAGGAGGTGATACAAATACCTGAATACCCAACAGCCTTCCACGCACTTAACTATGCCTCAAGGCCACGCACTGTCCATATTCCGAAACCTAGGCACACACCTTTGACAAGGCGTTTGTAGAAGTTGTGGGGAGCATTTCCAGGGGCATTAGTTTTATGACCTTGGTGGTAGTGATGACTTTTTTGATTAGGCCTCGATTGACCTCCTTTTCGGCCTTTGGAAATAACTGATGCGAGAAGCGAAAGCGTTTGAGGATAGGCCTACTGGCTCTATACATACGGCACCGAGGCATCACTACAGTCAACAAATTACCTTCCCAACAAAAATAACTCCAAACACCTATCCCAAACCTGTCCAAACTATAACGGAAGTACATAAAGGAAGCGATATAAATACCTGAACACCCGACAGCCTTTCACGCACTCAACTACCGTCACCTCGTTCAGAATGGCGTCGCGTAGTTTTTCAGGTTTCTGCCCTCCGTGGCCCTCTCGTCAGCCTGGGAGCCGATCATCCAAGTTGCTATGTTTTTACTTTACTGTGGTTCTCGTGGGTGAGAATTTTGATATCACGGTGGGGGTACAACAGGCAGGCCTCAGGTGACCACAGCCACGCCAGAGAGATGGTTGACAAATAATCACTTTCTTCCTTGTTAGATCGTTCAAGTTCCTACGTTTTTATTTCATTGTGGTTCTCGTGGGTAAGAAATTTGATATCTCAGTGTTTTTAGCATTCTGATGCCTAAGTTTCCCCAACCCAGCCTCATTAAACTGTATAAACGTAAACACACTATTCAACAATCACGGTACAAATCGGTATTGCACGTCGACTTTGCCAACATGACTAACTAATGCTGAGGTAGTTAGATCATTAGGAAGTTAGTTAGATTAGGAAACCCGCGGAACTTATGGGTGAGTCCTGTTGGTGAGTGATAGGTACAACTCACGAGTCACCACCAGCGTCACGTCCCAAGGCTGTGCGATAGTTAGCTTAATCAAGTGCTACACAAGATGCATTTACCCTGGCTGTCACAACTTGTTACGATGCACATTATGCTTCGGTTCTATAGGCTTCCACATATTATCCAACATGACTGAATTACACACACACACACACACACACACACACACACACACTGGCTGGATGAATGTAGATATGGAGACGGGACTATTAGAGGTTAGCTCGGGCCCTATAGACTACAAGTAGGTAAATACAAATAGGTAAATACAAATAGGTAAATACACACACACACACACACACACACACACACACACACACACACACACACACACACACACGCTAAAAAATATGTATACGAGGCCCTCCAGATAACTTACATTGGTATACGTGGTGCCGGTAACGCCCAGGTCACACCCAGTCACCAACTCCTGCAAGTCTTGAGTAAGCGATCCACTCTGCTGCAACACATCCCTCCTCTCCCTGACCTGCTGAACAACTGGCACCAAAAACAGGGTATGAAAGGAACCTCTGGCAACTTAGTAGGCTTGAGTTGACCACAGCGCCGTCAGAGGGAGATAGTTAACAAAATTATGACTTTCCACCTTGTTAGATCATCCAAGTTGCTGTGTTTTTACTTCATTGTGGTTCTCGTGGGTAAGAATTTTGATTTCTCAGTGTTTTTAGCATTCTGATGCCTAAAAGGGCTATTACGCTGGCAAATTTTTCGTGGATCCTCCGTCAAACCACGATTTCCGCTGGCGTGGTTTTCATTTGTTTCTTGTTATTGCTGCTGCTGCTGATGGTGAATAATACCTTCGTCCTTCGTTGAAAACTACTGTAGCTTTGGAATATCGTGGACACGTCAGAAAACCACGGAAATATGAGAACCATGCCAGCGGAGATGGTGGTTTGATTGAAGATCCACGGAAAATTTGCCCAGTGTAATAGCCCCTTAAGTTTCCCCAACCCAGCTTCATTGAGCTGTTAACTTGGCAATGAGAAAACGATCGTCGGTCTTCCCAGCACGACTGCCAATTTAACTTGATTTTTCCTTATATTGTATTATGCGTTTCATAAAGAAATACAGATAATTAGAATGTGCACTATAGTTTCCCTGCACATAAACCCTTAGTTCAAATTCCACAAAACTTGAAGCACCTTAGAATTGGAAGCAAACACGATCCGAAGCAGAGAGTGAGCAGTTCTCATCTCCCATGGGAAAGAAAAAATAGTGTCTGTTTACCTGATCTACATCGCTACTGCCATTGACGATGTACCGATGGAAAAGAGAGGCTAATGCTATTTGTTGCAATGAAAAAAAGTGCCCTTGTCTACATAATCTACACCACTCCTGCCACTGACAATATACCGATGGAAAACAAAAGGAGAATGCATTTTCTTTTAAAACATATTTATTTTGACGGACATAACATGACATGTACACGTATATACACAGAGGAAAGTTGTTCGGGCGTGTGAAGGATCTGTTGCGTTCATTCTCCCGTCGAGGACGCCAGGCCGCGGGGAGCCCGACGCCCTGAGCCCCGACGCCTGCACGCCCACACGCCTCCGTCCCCCACGCCCGCACGCCCACCCCACGCCCCTTCTCCGCTGCAGGGTTGCCACTTATGAAAACTACCTCATTACACAATTCCCAAGTTCTCATTACCATTTTTTACGAGAACTTATTTACTTATCTAATATTATGACATCATGCACTTGAAATACATAACCTTCCTTGAGAATTAGCACACACTGTTTACTTTTAGGCTGTGCAGGATAAAGTAATCGAGCAGAGCTGCCGATTCAGATTAAAATACGAAACCTCACTGAGTGACTCCTTTTGAAGTTCCCAAACAGATTTCTCTACTTCCAAAGTCAACCCAGCTCGGCACGGTAATGAAAAGTGGCAGACGGCAACCCTAGACTTCAGCGGGTGACGGACCTAATTAGGGGTTGGGGGTTAGGGGTTGCCAGAGGGGTGTGGTCCACAGGGGGGAGGGGGAGGAGGGGGTTTCACAGCCAAAAAATTTCTTTCAAACAATAAATGCTCGCTGTCACATAATAAACATCCACCTGACCCGAATGTTGTTGCTGGCTAATGGAGATGTTTGAAGTTATGACACACAATAGCAATGATAACCTCTGAAACCTAAGTAGTTATATATCTTCTTCACGACCGTAATGTATTTTAATGATATGATTTGCGCGAGAGAACCAAAGAACGGGTCGATGGAGGCCAGGCAGCGTGTATATTTCCCTTCTATGTACGGGGATGTGGCGCCCATTTTTGAACAGGTCAGGTTAGGTTAATAGGTATAGTTGGAGTCAATTTAGATAATTTTGAGTGGAAATCACAATGAGAGTTGTTGTTGTTGTATTTTCGCCAGCACGATGGCTGGCTGGGCTATGAAAGAGCCCTACAGAGGTGGTTGTCTGAAGGGGGCTATAATGAGCCCGTCAGAAGGGGGGGAAGGTGCCGACAGACCGACTCAATCGGCTAACGTCAGTCGAGCCGACCAAGTCGGTCTGTCGACGAAGACTGGCGTTCTCCTGTGACAGAGTATTTTCCAGGACACCCCGTGGTTAGTTTCGAAGCTACAGCCACCCTTGAACAGGGGAGGTTACGTTAGATTAAGTAGAAGTTACGTATGTTAGTTTTGAGTGGGAATCACAATGATAGTATTATCCAGAACACCCCGTGGTTCGTTTCGCAGCTACAGCTCAGCGTCTTGACTCAGGGAACACATACCCGTAGAGAGATTGGGAATATGCGGCCGGCAACCATCACCCAAGAAGGAAAACAAGACGAAAAAAGCTAAATTCGTTGGCCCATAGCATCAGAGAAACAATAGAATACAACCACGAAAGTCACCGATGAGACTGACCTGACTGCAATGACATAATAAGGGATTAGTGACACATCAAACAGCTTTATTATGGTTATGTATGTACTCTTTGTTGTTTTTATTGTATTTTTTTAATCATCGCTTTAATAACTGACGACTTCCAAAAGTAAATGTTGGTTGGCTATACGACAGACAAAGCGTAAGCGTAGGATTAGGTTTTGTACATCGCTGGACGCCGGAAGCAACGACTCGTAAGCCCGTATTCTTAAACGTCTCAGTTCGCCTGTTTGAAAAGCCTCTCGTATATAGAAGTTGCTAGGCCTTTCATGGACTGTTTTGTGATGCCAGGGATAGTTTGACACGACCTCTGCATCTTGACCTGAAAAACCACCCATGAAAGCTCGATTAGTCTTCTCTGCGGCCTGGGGAAATAGTCTTAATTCATGGGAGCCCGAAAAAAGCCTCTCGTATGTAGAAGTTGCTGGGCTTTTCATGGAGTGTTTTGTGGTGCCAGGGATAGTTTGACACGATCTCTGCGTCTTGAACTGAAAAAACACCCATGAAAACCAGGTTACTCTTCTCTGTGACCTTGAGAAATAGCCGTAATGGGAGTCCAAAAAAGCCTCTCGTATATAGAAGTTGTTGAGGTTTTCATGGACTGTTTTGTGGTGCCAGGGATAGTTTGACACGACCTCTGCATCTTGACCTGAAAAACCACCCATGGAAACCAGGTTACTCTTCTCTGTGGCCTTGGGAAGCAGTCGTAATGGTAGCCCGAGACGTTTAAGAATATGAACCTTAGCGCGAAGGACAGCGAGAGAAGCAACTGTCGGAGGTCCCTCAAGTCGCTTCGCTTCCTCCTCACGAGACTTCAAGTCGCCGCGATCCGACTGACATACGTTTAAGAGACTGTATCGTACATTATAGATCCGAAACCGCCTAAAAATATATATATGTCTTTCCGGAGGAGTCGGGGAGGATGGGGGATGGGCTGTATTGGTGTTTGAGGGATATGGGGATGAGGAACGAAGGGTAAGGTGTGAGGGAAGGGGCTGAGGGTCGGGTGGTCGGGTGGGGGTGAGTTTGGTTCTTGCGCCTTGCGTGTTACAACATAGCGAGTGTTGCTTGGTTTGGCAAGGACGAAGCGGCGGCGACCCAAGCCAGCAGAAGAGGAAGGTTGTTTGCCCGTGACTCAAAGACGAAGAGCTGAGGGCGCCATCTTCTCAAGCATTTCGAGAACTACACATCCACATTTGATAAGGCTTTCGTAGAGGTTGTTGTGTTAGTATTTCCATGGGTAGTGTTATGAGCCTAGTGATAGTTTGACAAGGATTTTGTAGAGGTTGTTGTGTTAGTATTTCCATGGGTGGTGTTATGAGCCTAGTGATAGTTTGACAAGGATTTTGTAGAGGTTGTTGTGTTAGTACTTCCATAGGTAGTGTTATGAGCCTAGTGATAGTTTGACAAGGATTTTGTAGAGGTTGTTGTGTTAGTATATCCATGGGTAGTGTTATGAGCCTAGTGATAGTATGACAAGGATTGTGTAAAGGTTGTTGTGTTAGTATATCCATGGGTAGTGTTATGAGCCTAGTGATAGTTTGACGAGGCTTCTGCACCAGGAATGTGATAAAAACACTCATGAGAAACTGTCTGATCTCCGTTGTGGTCTTTTGAAATGTTTGCTGCGAGCCGGTAGCGTCTGAGAATACGGGACTAAGGGCCCGTTGTACAGTTCCCCATGATGGATTAGTAAGCTCCCAAACCAATACCAGAGCCTTCTGAAATTTCCTTGTATAGTGTCTACTGTTTGTATTTAAGTTCACAAATTTGATGAAACTATACAGGAAAAGTCTTGTGTATTTAGCGTGGCATCGAAGACCTCACCATTTTGGATTGTATGGGAATCTCTAGTTTGGTTAAGGCTGTTACGAAGACACTGTGTTGGACTGTGAAACCGGCTCTAAGAATGTCTCCCCCTCCTCCTTCTCTCTCTCGATGGAATGGGAGGAAAAATGTGACGAAGCTGATTACTCCATGGCACTCTTGATAATGAGGTATTTGATATATATATTGAGAGAGAGAGAGAGAGAGAGAGAGAGAGAGAGAGAGAGAGAGAGAGAGAGAGAGAGAGAGAGAGTCAGGTCCTCATGAGTAGTTTTCACATTCATGGTGCAGAAGCCTTGTCAAACAATCACCAGGCTCATAAAACTACCCGTGGAAATACTCACACAACCTCTATCGTGGGACCTTTATCGGTTTGAATCGCTTTGGTGACCCCCTAGCTCTTTCTCTTGATTATTTAGTGTTCCTAGTTTCCATTCTTTTATTTCTCTTTCCTTCATTTTTTTTCAGGTTTTAGTTTTTTCCAGTCAACCCTTGCTCGCTCCAGCTCGTCATGTTACGCCTCAGCTGATGCCTCGAGGTCTGAGATGGTCACACGACGAGCAAACAACCTTCCTCTTGCTACTGGCTTCGGCGACAACACTGACGGCGCGAACACAGCGTACACACACACACACACACACACACACACACACACACACACACACACACACACACTCTCTCTCTCTCTCTCTCTCTCACTTATACGGTGCTAGAACGCACGGCAGCTTTCTCGTGTGTGTGTCCGTGATTGGTGCGGTTGATATACTCTCTCTTCGTTAGCGTACACACACACACACACACACACACACACACACACACACACACACACACACACACACTTCCTCTCACTCACACGGTGCTATTTTTTTTTATAGTACGTACGGCGCAAGGAAGTCCGGCGCAAAAACGTACAGTCGCCTTCTCGTGTGTGTGTCCGTGAGTGGCGCGGCTGATATGCACACTTCGTTAGCCTAGAGTTCAGTTACGAGACGACCGAGTGACGAAACCGTGATATGTTTTCTCTCTTTCTCTCTCTGTCTCTCTTTCTTGGTCGACATATATTGTTCAGAAGAGAGAATAACTGATATGTTTGATCTCTATCTCTCTCTGTATCTGTCTCTTTATCTCTCGTTACAAGCTACAGTCCTGAAGAGAAAGAAACAGATGTACTTGCTCTCTTTCTCTCTCTCTCTCTCTCTTGGTCGACATATATTTTTCAGAAGAGAGAATAACTGATATGTTTGATCTCTATTTCTCTCTGTCTCTGTCTCTTTATCTCTCGTTACAAGCTACAGTCCTGAAGAGAAAGAAACAGATGTACTTGCTCTGTTTCTCTCTCTGTTTCTTTATTTCTTCACTTCTAGACACAAACTACAGCCCTGAAAAGAAAGAAACACATATGCTTACTCCCTTCCTCTCTCTGTCCCTTACTTTCTTTCCCTCTTTCTCTATCTCCCGCCACACACAGCTTGGAAGAGACAGACAGACAGGCAGACAGACACGTGCAGTACCTCGCTTACACACACACACACACCTTGACATGATCACGACACCGACACATTAATGACGCGAATTAACGAACGTATTGATTAACGAACGTATCAACCGACCGCCGCCAGTATTACGTTCGTTCACCTGAGCCTCTACACTTACTGAGCTTCGTTTTGACACATTGGTGAGAATAGGTTATAGTAGTCATATTCTTAAACCTTTAGTTGCCCAAGCATTCTATAACAAGGCTTTCGTAGGGGGTTGTCGGGGGCCTTTCCACAGGTAGCTTTATGACCCTGGTAGTGGTAGTTTGACAACGTAAAGAAACGCTCATGGGGACGCGTTTAACCTTTCTTTTTTTCAGCCTCTAGAAATGATTGATGTAAGAGAAGATTAAGTTTCTGCCTATGGCACTGGTAGGCTTTCTTGGTAGGGCCTGATGGTGTGCCCCAGCCCGTTGTGGCGCAGGCAAGTGTTTATAGTGGCACCATCTGGCTTGACTCACGCTGCCCCCGGAGCTCATTACTGATCCTCTCTTTAGAAGTTTAGAGCGGGAATCGGAGTCCGGGTTGATATGTGGTCTTGTTTATTTTTTATTTATTTTTATCAAAGGATGCGGCTCAAGGGCAACAAAAAGAGTACAAAAAAAGCCCGCTATTTGCCGCTCCCAAGGACAGCATGTGGGTAGTCTTGGGCCACTCGGCGGTGAATGAAAAATCCCAGCTTGTGGCGGCATCGGGACGCGAACCCGGGTGCTCCTGAACGCGGCGCCGGTACGCTAACCACTCAGCGACCACCTCCCCTAGAATACCGGTTATAGTTTTGCCATTATTAAGCTTCTTTATCGCGGGTGACCTCCGAGTACAGTCCCCGAAGACGTATGTTTTTTTGTTTACATCGGTGCGGACTTGCGCGGGCGACACCAAGCGGCCCTATGTAACCCCCAGTCTCTTGGCCTCCACTTGTGCCTTCAGCTTCCTCCGTCAGTGCGTGAGGAGCCTGTGCTTGGTGCGTGCTGGGCAGAGGTGTGGAGGCCTGCTGGGGTGTCAAATGCTTAGGTAATGACCATAAACACACACACATGCACATAAACTCACATGCATACACACCGTCGGTCTATTCCTGTTTCCCTTCCCTTACTTTCCTACCTCTTCCTTTTCTTGAGATTATATTATATTATATTATATTATATGCATTCATTCATTATTTTCCTCCATTTGTTCATATTTTACTTTTCTTCCTCCCGCAGTCCTTCATTCACTCTTTCGTTTCCTTTTTGATTTCTTTTTTCACTCCCTTTCTTTCTCTTTCCTTTCCTTCTGTAATTCATCTTTTACTCTCTTTCTGCCTTCCTCCGACGTTCATTCACTCTTTTCCTCCTTTTGTTTATCTTTCACTACCTATCTTCTTCCTTCCGTACTTAACACTATCTTTCTTTAGCTCATCTTTTCCTTTCTTCCTCTCTCCAACCTTTATTCTTTCCTTTCCTTCCTTAGTTCATCTTTTTACTTCATTTCTTCCTCTCGTAATCCTTCCTTCGCTTTTTCTTTTCCTTCTTTAATTCATCTTCCACTCCCTTCCTTCCTTCCTTCCTCTCTTCGTCCCTCGCCAAAGCACGCCATCATACAAGAAGTCACTCCACAACAAAACAAACCTCTCCACTCACTCCCCGCATCCTCTCCACACACCACTCACTCACTCCACGCACACGCACGTAACTTCACTCCACTCCTCTCCACTACTAATTCTTCGGCAGAGGAAGAGGAGGAGACGGTATCGCTATCAAAAACCCTCAAAAACCTATCCTGAGGTACTCCAAATGCCAGGATTACGAGGCTATGCAGGAGGCACCGCGTCGCGCAGCCCTTGGTCTCCTTAAGTCGTACCACACGAAGTCGGTCAAACCCTCGACTATCCTCAAGGCTAAACCAACACCGGGGTCACTTAGAAGTCGCCCAGCCAGCACCGAAGCCACGCCCGCCGCTCACGCCCCCAGCCGCCCGTGGGTCCTAGAAGCGTGGAAGGGGCGGCGTTGAACTGCTGCGGGTTGGGTAAAGTGTCGATGAGCTCCGCCATGACGAAGAGGGAGAGGCGAACGTGGTGGTGGATTTTGGAGTCCCTCTTGTTGATCATCTCCACCAGTTCGTTGACGGGGTGCTCGCAGCGGTTCTGTGGGAAGAAGAAGACCGTGAGGAGGAGGAGGAGGAAGAGGAGAGAGGGAGATAGAGAAAAGGATAAAGGGGTCGAGAATGAAGAGAAAAAGGGAAAGGAAAAGAAAAAGATGAGGATGAAGAAGAAGAGGAGGAGGAAAAATTGAAGAGAAAATAAGAATGAAAAGAGAAAAAATAGGAAGAGAAGAGGGGAGGAAAGGGCATAGCAGTAGTAGTGTACTATAGTCTGTTCAAAGTCAGAGTTCCTCTGGCGCCTAGGCAGCATTTTTAACGACGCACCTGATTGTCTGGGCTCCCCCCTCGGTTCTCGCCCCGGTTGGCTTGCTTCCTCTCCGCCTCTCGTGGAGGCGACAGTCACTCAGACAAGTCAGACATGCTCTTGGTGGTAAATGTTTCTTATATTATTTGCCTCGGGTCACATTGTACAAGATAGGCTGGGCAATTATACTTAACACCGTTATACGAAGCAGTGATTGCAGACCATAAATATGCTTGTCACAACTCATTAAAACAAAAAGTAAACAAATGAGGACGAGTATAAGTGAAGGAACGGGTCTGAAACGTTTGTAACACTTTCACATATTTGCAGCAAATATTGAGTCAGTGCTGATACAAACCATTGCATGCTATAAAGAATCAGGAGCGTCATTACAAACGCTGCCTGGGGCCAGAGGAACACCTACTTTGAACACTTTTTTTAATGGCTCCGTGCAAGAGCAATGATGAAATGGGAAGAAGAGAAAAAAGATGAAAAGAAGGGAGAGAGGGAGGAAAGAAGCAAGTTCTGCTTTCGTCATCGGCCGCCATCAACACAGCCGTCTCCCCCTCAACATAACCCTCGCCTCTCTTCACCATCTCACATTGTCCTTAGCACAACATTTCTCTCTCGATGCACCATCAGCTGTATTTTCTTTTTGTTTGGGTTAAACTGTTGGTTTGGACGCAACCATCGGTGTGGCGAGAGCCCGTCCTGGTCCGGACCTGGCGGCCCCAAGGAGAGCACCGCCTCCCTTCTGCACTTGGGGAACCCCCACCCCACGAGGCCGTGTTGCTCCTGGCCACCGAGCCACTCCTCCGCCACCACGACCACGGCGGCCCTCACCACGCCCTGGCCGTCCACGCCAGCAGCAGCAGGAGGGACTACGCCACCACCCTCCACCGCGGACTGCACGACCCACCGCGGCGATGTGTGTGTGTTCGTCCTGTCTTCATCGTCGTCTTTGTCAGACTCGCGGCTCCTCCCACCGCCATAGTCACCTGTATGTTCGTCCTGTCTTCATCGTTGTCTTTGTCCCGACTCGCGAGTCAATTGTATGTATGTCATCATGTGAATGTGGGGCCGCTGCCCCCGCCGCCCCTGCCGACGCCCTCCCCCTTGGCAAGGACGGTGTATCATCATCATCATCATCATCATCATGTGAATATGGGGCCGCTGCCCCCGCCGCCCCTGCCGACGCCCTCCCCCTTGGCAAGGACGGTGTATCATCATCATCATCATGTGAATATGGGGCCGCTGCCCCCGCCGCCCCTGCCGACGGCCTCCCCCTTGGCAAGGACGGTGTATCATCATCATCATCATCATGTGAATATGGGGCCGCTGCCCCCGCCGCCCCTGCCGACGGCCTCCCCCTTGGCAAGGACGGTGTATCATCATCATCATCATGTGAATATGGGGCCGCTGCCCCCGCCGCCCCTGCCGACGGCCTCCCCCTTGGCAAGGACGGTGTATCAACATCATCATCATGTGAATATGGGGCCGCTGCCCCGCCCCTGCCGACGGCCTCCCCCTTGGCAAGGACGGTGTATCATCATGATCATCATCATCATGTGAATATGGGGCCGCTGCCCCCGCCGCCCCTGCCGACGGCCTCCCCCTTGGCAAGGACGGTGTATCATCATCATCATCATGTGAATATGGGGCCGCTGCCCCCGCCGCCCCTGCCGACGGCCTCCCCCTTGGCAAGGACGGTGTATCAACATCATCATCATGTGAATATGGGGCCGCTGCCCCCGCCGCCCCTGCCGACGCCCTCCCCCTTGGCAAGGACGGTGCATCATCATCATCATCATATCATCATCATGTGAATATGGGGCCGCTGCCCCCGCCGCCCCTGCCGACGCCCTCCCCCTCTGCAGCGGCGACGCTCCCGTCATCATCTGAGCCTGTCCATGGGTGTGGGGGTCCTCCTCCCCTTCCCCCAGACCCAGGCGAGGCTCTCTCTTCCTCCGGTTACACTTTTCTCTTACTATACTAAACAGCCCTTAGCCCATTTTAATCTTCCCATAACTCTTGTTTTTCAATTATCGTTCTTTCCACAGTAACAAAACAATTAATCTTCAGACACAGCCACGGGTACACACAACTGTCTCTGGACGCACGCCCAAACACTGCCCTGGACGCTGCTTCCTTTACGTCCGCGTGTTGGTTGCACTTTCGAGCTTTTTATGTTGACGGACTGATAAGCTGTGCAGCAGCAGCGAAGCGGTGTTGTGGCTCTTAACTTAAAGGAGGAAATAATGGCAGCACCGCTAAAAAGGCGATCTATTAAGATTCGCCGATTGTCATTCCGAGCGAGCTCCGCCTATTAGTCACATGGACCAACCTTGTAACGCAGAAGCGGGTGCTGGGCGCCAGGCTTGGTGTTGCAGTGTTGCACACGGAGGAATGTTATCTCGTGTTGCGTCACCCAGCACCACAAGTACAAGATAACAGACTTCCCGGAAATGTCCAGTAGTTGCCAGTAAATTATTTAACTGGAGGTGACCAAGTATCGTGAATAAGATATTCAGTCGATCAGAAAATAAAGTAACGTTATTGAGAGTGTTATACTGAATCTGGCGTTGCAGCTTTTTCAGCGGGTGGCTGCAGGAGTTGGTGTTACTGGGGCGTGGGTAGCTGTGGAAAGCGTTACACAATACATAACCAGCTCACTGGTACTAATTTACTATTTAATATTCTGATTGCCATTACCGTCATCATCATTAGCAGCAGCATAGCAGCATACGTACAAACATTTCAGACCCGTTCTTTCACTTATGCTCGCCAATATTTCATTACTTTTTGTTTTACCGAGGTGTGACAAGCATATTTAGGATCTACAATTACTGCTTCGTGTGATGGTGTTAAGTGGAATTGTCTATCTTGTCTAAGATGTGAGATAGGGTAAATAAAAAAAGAAGAACATTTAACACCAAGAGCATGTATTGGTGACTTGTCTCCACGAAAGCCGAGAGAGGAAGCCAGCCAATTAGGTCGTGAGCCGAGCGAGGAGGCCAGCCAATTAGGTCGTGAGCCGAGCGAGGAGGCCAGCCAATCAGGTCGTGAGCCGAGCGAGGAGGCCAGCCAATAAGGTCGTGAGCCGAGCGAGGAGGCCAGCCAATTAGGTCGTGAGCCGAGCGAGGAGGCCAGCCAGGTCGGTCGTGAGCCGAGAGGAGGCCAGCCAATCAGGTCGTGAGCCGAGAGGAGGCCAGCCAATCAGGTCGTGAGCCGAGAGAGGAGGCCAGCCAATCAGGTCGTGAGCCGAGAGAGGAAGCCAACCAATCAGGTCGTGAGCCGAGAGAGGACGCCAGCCAATCAGGTCGTGAGCCGAGAGAGGAGGCCAGCCAATCAGGTCGTGAGCCGAGAGAGGAGGCCAGCCAATCAGGTCGTGAGCCGAGAGAGGAGGCCAGCCAATCAGGTCGTGAGCCGAGAGAGGAAGCCAGCCAATCAGGTCGTGAGCCGAGAGAGGAGGCCAGCCAATCAGGTCGTGAGCCGAGAGAGGAGGCCAGCCAATCAGGTCGTGAGCCGAGAGAGGAGGCCAGCCAATCAGGTCGTGAGACGAGAGAGGAGGCCAGACAATTAGGTCGTGAGCCCAGAGGAGGCCAGCCAATCAGGTCGTGAGCCGAGAGAGGAGGCCAGCCAATCAGGTCGTGAGCCGAGAGGAGGGCAGCCAATCAGGTCGTGAGCCTAGAGGAGGCCAGCCAATTAGGTCGTGAGCCGAGAGAGGAGGCCAGCCAATCAGGTCGTGAGCCGAGAGAGGAGGCCAGCCAATCAGGTCGTGAGCCGAGAGAGGAGGGCAGCCAATCAGGTGTGGCGTTACAAACACTGCTTAGGCGCCAGAGGAACACTTACTCTGAACAGACTATAGTAATAGTAGTAGTAGTAGTAGTAGTAGTAGGTAGTAGGAGTAGGAATAGTAGTAGTAGTAGTAGTAGTAGTAATAGTAGAAGTAGTAGTAGTAGTAGTAGTAGTAGTAGGAGTAGTAGTAGTAGTAGTAGTAGTAGTAGTAGTAGTAGTAGTAGTAGTAGTAGTAGTAGTAGTAGTAGTAGTAGTAGTAGTAGTAGTAGTAGTAGTATTAGTATTATTATTATTATTATTATTATTATTATTATTATTATTATTATTATTATTAGCAGTAGTAAGTAGTAGGAGTATGATTAGTAGTAGTAGTACTAGTAGCTACTTTTTCGCCTCTGCCTGTCAACATCTACCTTTCCTTCTTGCTGGAAGTATGCCTTCATACAGCCTGTGCCTAAGAAGGGTGACCGCTCCAATCCCTCAAACTACCGTCCTATAGCTTTACTTTCTTGTCTATCTAAAGCTTTTGAATCAATCCTTAACCGGAAGATTCAAAAGCACCTTTCCACTTCTGACCTTCTATCTGGTCGCCAGTATGGGTTCCGCAAGGGGCGTTCTACTGGTGATCTCCTAGCCTTCTTAACTGACTCTTGGTCATCCTCTCTTAGCCGTTTCGGTGAAACCTTTGCTATTGCGCTGGACATATCAAAAGCTTTTGATAGGGTCTGGCACAAATCTTTGCTTTCCAAACTACCCTCCTACGGTTTCTATCCTTCTCTCTGTACCTTTATCTCCAGTTTCCTTTCTGACCGTTCTATTTCTGCCGTGGTAGACGGTCACTGTTCTTCCCCTAAATCTATTAACAGTGATGTCCCACAGGGTTCTGTCCTATCTCCCACTCTTTTTCTGTTGTTCACTGATGACCTTCTTTCCAAAACGAACTGTTCTATCCATTCCTACGCCGATGATTCCACTCTGCATTACTCAACTTCTTTTAATAGAAGACCCACCCTACAGAAACTTAACGACTCAAGGCTGGAGGCTGCAGAACGCTTAGCCTCAGACCTTACTATTATTTCCGACTGGGGCAAGAGGAACCTGGTGTCCTTCAACGCCTCAGAAACACAGTTTCTCCACCTATCCACTCGACACAATCTTCCAAACAACTATCCCCTATTCTTTGACAACACCCAGCTATAACCTTACTCAACACTAAACATCCTCGGTCTATCCTTAACTCAAAATCTCAACTGGAAACTTCATATCTCATCTCTTGCTAAATAAGCTTCCTCGAGGCTGGGCGTTCTGTATCGTCTCCGCCAGTTCTTCTCCCCTGCACAATTGCTGTCCATATACAGGGACCTTGTCCGTCCTCGTATGGAGTATGCATCTCATGTGTGGGGGGGCTCCACTCACACAGCTCTTCTGGACAGAGTGGAGGCTAAGGCTCTTCGTCTCATCAGCTCTCCTTCTCATACTGATAGTCTTCTACCTCTTAAATTCCGCCGCAATGTTGCCTCTCTTTCTATCTTCTATCGATATTTCCACGCTGACTGCTCTTCTGAACTTGCTAACTGCATGCCTCCCCCCCTCCCGCGGCCCCGCTGCACTCGACTTTCTACTCATGCTCATCCCTATACTGTCCCAACCCCTTATGCAAGAGTTAACCAGCATCTTCACTCTTTCATCCCTCACGCTGGTAAACTCTGGAACAATCTTCCTTCATCTGTATTTCCTCCTGTCTACACTTGAACTCCTTCAAGAGGAGGGTATCAGGACACCTCTCCTCCCGTATTTGATCTTGCTTTCGGCCACCTCTTTTGTTTCTTTTTTAGGAGCAGCGAGTAGCGGGCTTTTTTTTGTATTATTGTTTTTTTTGTGTGTGTGTGCCCTTGAGCTGCCTCCTTTGTTGTAAAAAAAAAAAGTAGTAGTAGTAAGTAGTAAGAATAGGATTATTATTATTATTATTATTATTATTATTAGTAATAGTAGTAGTAGTAGGAGTAGGAGTAGGAGTAGGAGGAGAGGAGGAGGAGGAGGAGGAGGAAAAGTTGGAAAGTTTGGTTTAGTGGGTGCAACATCTGTGGTCATATGCCGGAGAGAGACAGGAGGGGGAAGGAATTATAGGAGAAGGGAACAGACCCCAGGAGACGGGACACAACCCCCGATTAATACCTGGTACCTATTCACTGCTGGGTGGACAGGGGCGTAGTGTATCGGAAAAGCCGCCCAAATTTTTCCATTCCGCCCGGGAATCGAACCCGGGCTCTCTCGGTTGTGAGCCGAGAGAGGAGGCCAGCCAATCAGGTGTGGCGTTACAAACACTGAATAGGCGCCAGAGGAACACTTTCTTTAAACAGACTATAGTAGTAGTAGTAGTAGTAGTAGTAGTTGCCTTCCACACAATAAATAGAAAGACTATGATACACAACATTAAAACCAAGTGCCCTAGCTTAGCTATGTATTTCGAAAATACCTATACATACCCGACCGACTTATACATAAACAGCCACAGTGGAAAAGTGAGTGTTAAAATCATCTGAGGGAACAACACAAGGTGACCCAATAGCCATGGCTATGTACAGTCGGCTATAGAGAGTAGTGTCACACTGTCTAGTAAGTTTCGTTCAAAAAGCGACATCTGGCAACCCCTCCACGCGACATGAAAATTATCACATCCTATTGAAATCGTACTGTTGTGGTGATCGGTGGTCACAGGTGCACTCTCCATAATTTTAAGATAGATATTTATCAAAAGTGCCCGTCGCTAACGCTTGATAAATATTTTTTCTTTAGGCTTTGTCGCTACATTTTGACACGAGCTTTTAGTTTCGGTCAAATTTAGTCATGAGCAATTCTAAGTTGTTTATCAAACTATGATACATTTAAAAATATACTGCACTTATTAAGGGAGATTGTTATGCCTTTTAACTTAAAAAATCAATCCCTGACAGCCGAGATCTTGTTCTTTATTAAAAAAATATACGTAATAATAGGCTATAAACGTTCACATGATGGCGTTGTCGACCTCGGGCTTTTCCGCGCTCGCACTCCACACACACACACACACACACACACACACACACACACACACGTATTTATGCTTAGATATTACGTAATCTTCACGGAGAAATGATTTTAGATTTTTGATGATCTGAATTGTCTTTGAGGCTATATAGTGACGCGAATAAAGGGTGCGAGTTAAACAGACCCTCAAGCCTATTTGCTGTTTGATGGTAAGGAGCATTAGTCACTGCCTGCCTCTGTGAAGGACAGCATTGCACGCGGTATTTTCAAAGTTTAATAAGAAAAAGTGTTTCAGACTCTTCGTGATGTTTTACCTCGTCATCATCATCATCATCATCATGAAGGAGACATTCATTATCGCATTTCTAAATTGAATTCACGTAATCTGGTATATTTCTAACTACATTATATTATAATATAATATAATATTATACAATATTATAATTTCACGGTCACACACACACGGTACACACTGATACGCGTCACTAACATCACCATTGAATGCGCCACCGTGATATAGTTGCCAGATACCGCCACCAGGCTAAACATTCTGAAAACCGTGACACTACTCTCTGTCGTCGACTGTACAAGTAACGATCAATAATGAAAAGTATGTTCTGGGCGTAATTTACCGACCTCCTAAATCAAATGAAGATATTGATGGAAATCTCTACGCAGAGATAAATATCAGAAATAAAAATGCAATAATTTTCGGTGACCTCAATAACCCCTCCGTTAACTGGAATGCACTTTCTGGCGACAGAGAAGGAGAAAGATAAATTGACTTTGCACAATATTCATTTCTTAAGCAAACTGTTACCATGCCGACACGCGGAAATAATATTCTTGATTTAATCTTCGCGACCGATAGTCATCTCATAACTGCCTGAGAGGTAGGCGAGCCATTTGCAAGCAGTGACCACAACATAATAAGATGTGCTTTGAATATTGAAACAAAAGCACGAGCAAACTCACTCTTAATACCTAATTATAGTAAAGCAAATCTTATGGACCTAAAAAGAGAACTGGCTTCAGCAAATTGGAATCATTTGCTCAACAACGTCAGCGTTCAAAAAATGTATAATCGTTTTACTGCACAAATCACAGCGAGCGTAAATAAATTTATTCCACTCAAGCCACGAAGGACTGAAAATCAAAAACCGTTGTGGATGAATATTTACCTACAAAAAATCATCGTCGAAAAAAGAAAACTTTATAAGAAATATAAACTGACACATAATTCACAGGATCATACTAATTACATCAATGTTAAGAGAGAGTGCGAAAGAAAAATCAGAAAACAGAAACGCGAATATGAGATGAAAATATCACTCGATGCTACGAAAAATCCCAGGTTATTTTTCAGTTACATAAGAAACAAACAAAAAAAAAACTTAAAAATAATATCGCCCCACTACTATTAAGTGGCAGTACGATTAGTGATGATAAAGGCATGGCGTCGGTCCTAAATTCAACCTTTAGTAGCGTATTTACAAAAGAGAACATGACATCGATTCCAGCCCCGAAGAAAATTTTTCAAGGCCCTGAAGAACATAAGCTTGCATTGACCGAAATTGATATCAGCGAGGTGCGTGCGTACCTGCAGAGAATAGATCCAAATAAATCTCCGGGCCCCGATAATTTATCTCCTCGCGTGTTAAGAGAATGTAGTCAACAGCTAGAATTACCCATAACATTAATATTCAACAAGTCATTAGCACTGGCCAGTGTGCCTCTCGAGTGGAAAAAGGCCAATATTACCCCGATCTTTAAAAAAGGAGACAAAAAACAAGCCAGTAATTATCGTCCTATCAGCCTTACGTCTGTCCTAATTAAACTATTCGAAAAAATAATCAGGGATAAAGTGATCAGTGTCCTTGAAACAAATGAATTGATAACTGATAGTCAGCATGGATTTCGTAGTAATCGGTCTTGCCTTACCAACCTATTAACCTTTTTCAACGATGTTTATACATGTTGGGACGCCCGAAGCCCATATGACGTAATTTACCTAGGTTTTCAGAACGCGTTTGATAAATTTCCTCACGTTAGGCTTATTTCAAAACTGCGTTCCCACGGTATTAACGACCATCTATGTGCGTGGATTCATGACTGGCTCACCGACAGAGAACAACGTGTAGTTCTTAATGGTGAAGCATCGGATTGGCAACCCGTCACCAGTGGCGTTCCCCAAGTTTCGGTCCTGGGGCCAACACTATTCATAATTTACGTGAACGACTTAGAAACTGATATCCTGTCAAAAGTAGCCAAATTCGCCGACGACACCAAATTAGGAGGTACGGTAATGAACAGTCAAAGTTGCGAGAACATTCAATCAGACTTAATAAGACTTGCCGACTGAAGCGAAAAATGGCAAATGAGTTTTAACGTAGATAAATGTAAAGTAATGCACATAGGTGAAAAAAATCCTAACTTTAAATATCAGATTCAAGGACATGAGCTCAGCGAAGTAAAACAAGAAAAATATCTTGGTGTCATTATCAGTAACACTCTTAAAATGAGTGATCAATGTTCTGCAGCGAGTAAAAAAGCAAATATGATGTTAGGATTAATCTCACGAAACTTTTATTATAAATCACCCGAACTTATGAAGAGATTATATTTAGCATTTGTAAGACCACACCTAGAATACGCCGTTCAGGTCTGGTCACCGTATTATATAAAAACTCAAGTTTTGCTAGAAAAGATGCAGCTACGAGCAACCAAAGAAATTCTAGCGCTCCGAAACTTGCCATATGACGAGCGTTTAAAGCGTTTAGATATGTTTTCCCTAAAAAAGCGAATGATAAGAGGGGACTTAATTGAAGTTTTCAAAATCCTTAATGGATTCGACAACATTAACCCAGATAGTCTATTTCAGAGAGACACCAACACAAGAACACGCAGCAACGGTATGAAGTTAAAGGGAAATCGATGTAACACATTGGTGCGCAGAAGTTTATTCAGTAACAGAGTCGTCGATCACTGGAATAGACTCCCACCGTCAGTAGTTAGCGCACAGAGTATCAATAGCTTTAAGTCTTCTTTGGATAAGTACTTCAGGGATATAAGATTTACTGACCCTTTTTCGCATGTTTTCAGACAGATTGCAGCAAGACCTCAACCTATATTCATATAATTCTCCCCCACAACCTAGATTGCGAGTAGCGAAAGTCAACAATAGAGTAAAGCAACAGCTGATGTCCGCATGACAGGTGGAGTGAGGTGTGGGTGCAGTAAGGTGACAGGTTAGTGGTGCGTGTCTAGTACCGCCCGTAAAACGAGGATCAAGCCTCCAACTGTGCCCCTGAAACTACACCTCACCCATCGTGGGTATTAGGGGGGATCCTGGGGCTGCTCTGTGTAGGCCACTCGTCCTCTTCCAGTCTCCCTGTATTTCTATGTTCTTATGTTCTTATGTAATGAATTCATTTTCCCCCACAGCTTAGGTTGCCAGTAGTGTAAGTTAAAGGTAGTGATTTCCTCTTATTTCTCTTTTTACTGTAAAATTTCCATGGCCCTTTCTTCCTTAAAGGTACATGGTGTTCTCTTCTATTTCCTGCCGGCACGTTGCCGGAGGGAGAGGTGGGTAGGGAGGAGCCTTCATCTTTTCTGTCCTATCCTACCACACGTAGATACTATTAGTAGCGGTAGTAAACAGACACCCTCGCCATAGACCGATAGGTCTTCTGGTGTCTGTTCTTCCTATGTATTCCTCTTTCTCGCCCTCGTCCTGCTCCTCTCCCTTCTCCTCTTCCTCATCCTCGTTATTTTCGTTCTCTTTCTCCTCCTCCTCCTCCTCCTCCTCCTCTTCTTGTCAGCTGATGGCGTCTGGTTTTCTGCCCCCGTGTCGGATTGAATTTGTTCTGCTCATTGTGTGGGTTGTCTCAAGATGCGCGGCGGCGGTAGAGGCGGCACGAGTAGCTGTTTTTGTTCTTCATTGAGGTCAGGAGCTGTTCGTCGTTGCTGTAGATTCAGAAGGTTGTGTTGGAGTGGTTTGTTGTCGGAGTTGCTGTAGAGTGTCTGCCATTTGTTTTTTCTTCTTCGTTGAGTTCAAAAGTGTTTTATCGTCGGGGCTGTGGAAGCCTCGCCTAGCCCCGCCTACCACTTGACTGAGGGGAAGCAATCTCGTGTTTTTCATCCGGTCCAGTAGGTTTAGTTATGAATGGGGTCACAGTCGCAGTCCGTAAGTGGTTAGTTTAGGAACGTGGTTAGAGTTGCTTGCCACCTTTTCTCTGTTGATGTAGGAATGCCGTGTCGTGGATTCAAGGTTTGTACGCATAAAAGCTGTCTTTCTTTCTTTCTTTTTTTTATTTAGCTTCTATATTTTTTTTCAATTTTTCCTTTCCTCCTCCTCCTCCTCCTCCTCCTCGTGTTAAAGATGCTCGCCTGTTCTCTGTTGGCGTTGGGTCGCGCACCGTAAACGCAGGGGTTGTTATGCCCTCTGTATAAGATTAAATGGTATACATGTGAATATTTTCTGTACACTGTAAAATATTTAAGGTCTAGAAATAATATGGCGAGGTAACAACATCGTGAATAAGTAACAGCGAGGTCAAGAGTATAGAAAATAGTATAATGGTAATTTATAACGATTCTACATGTGATTATTTTTTGTACATTGTAAAAATCATGCAAAGTCTAGAGATAGTATAGCGAGGTAACAACATAGTGAATAAGTAACAACAAGGTAACAGTATAGGAAATAGTATAGAGAGGTAATAGGTAACGATGTACATGGGAATATTTTTCGTACACTGTAAAAATCGTGCAAGGTCTAGGAACAGTACAGTGAGTGATCTCTATAGGCTTGGTTATGTTTACTAATACCCCTTTGTCGTGCCATGTATTCTAATGCCTAAATACATACCCTTCACTACACTAGTTTCACGGTAAGCTTACTAACCCGTACAGTACTTCAGCCACCACAAATATATATTTTTTCATACACTTGGCATTATTACATTTTTTAAGTATGATGTGTATTTTAAATAAAAAAAAGGAAGCAGTTCAAGGGTAAAAAAAACACTATAATGGAAGAAAAAAAAGCTCGTTAATCACTGCTCCTATAAAAAGTGTTTAGAAAAGTGGTCAAAAGTTAAGTGGTCAAGCAGAAAAGTGGTCAGTTTTTGGAGGAAAGGTGTCCCTATACTTTCCTTTGATTAGTTACACGTAGCCTCAGCAGTACCTGGTAAGCTCCCGGTCTTGTCCATTACTTAAGCCTCCATAAATATTCTCTTTAATATACTCGGCATGATTACATTTCTGACTACCGATAAGAACCTTTGCTGCGAGGCTTTCTGAGAATAAAGGAGAACGTGTGGCCGAGAAAGTCAGCAAGTGCACGGCCGTGACGCCACCACCGTGTGCAGGTAAAGGTACAGTTGGGTGCATACAGTATAGCTGCGCGTGGCCTCGGTGCTCATCTCCGTCGCATTGGCCCTTTGAACCAGTGGTGGGAAAAGAACATATTACCCCGGGATTGCCACAACTTACCTTCCCCAGGTGTCCCCAGGTACCCATATTTCATCCACCCGGAAGGGAAGACGAACAGCTGGGTGGGCTGCACGCCGACTGCCCGGGCCGGGAATCGAACCGAGGCATAGGGATTCGTAGCTAAGCACGCTAACCACTGCACCACAGAGCCTTATTACCTACACCATAATGACGTCACTCCTACTGAAAGATTGTGACGTCATGACTGTGTATAGGTGAGCCTCATTACCTTCACTAAGATGACGTCACACCAGGTAAACGGTTGTGACGTCATGCCTGTGTATAGGTGAGCCTCATTACCTTCACTAAGATGACGTCACACCAGGTAAACGGCTGTGACGTCATCCCTGTGTATAGGTGAGCCTCATTACCTTCACTAAGATGACGTCACACCAGGTAAACGGTTGTGACGTCATCCCTGTGTATAGCTGAGCCTCATTACCTGCACTAAGATGACGTCACACCAGGTAAACGGTAGTGACGTCACTGTTGATCTCTGAGTCTCGTCAACATGCACAGTGATGACGTAAGGCCAAGTAAATTGTTGTGACGTTATGACTGTGCGACAACCCTGTGAGCTGTATTTTTTATTTATTTTGATCAGTGGGCTTTTGTATATCTTGATTAACTGGATTTTTCATTTATTTCGATTTTGAATTTTGATTTGATAAGCGTTTTTTTTTTCTTCTTTTCTGATTAGCCTGCATTTTTTTTTCTTTATTCTGATTAGTGGGCATTTTTATTTACAGTCGTCCCTCAAATACTACGGTTTCCAGTAGTACGGATTCGGTTTTATACGGATGGTCATGGAAGATTTTTTTTAGGATTTTTAAATTTCCCGCTCGTCGCTCCAAGTAGCAATGGCATGAGTGGCAACACTGTTCTACCAAAACACCTGCTGAAAGCACCCCAATACGTTCGAGAAAAGTGTTCACCTTGAAGAAGAATTCAGATTTAGGAGAAGTTACGTTTTGGGATAAGTTACGTTGCCGTAGGGAGAGCATACCACGTGAATGAGAGCAGTGTTCGCTGTATCTATCATCTTGGGTCATCTTAGTTCGGGAGGTAGTTGTCCCTTTCGGTCCCAACTACAGCCTTTGAAACGGCTGACTCCCTCAGGGCCAACACCCTGAAAATCATAGTGAAATAGAAATTCTTGCCGCAGTAACTGCCAGTGCTCCAAGAGTGCTGCAAGAGTGGAGATAAAGGCCGTCCTTTAACTATGCCTCGTCGTTGTTATTGTAATGGCGTCTCACTCGTAGCAAAATGACGTGCGCTAATCTTCCTGGCGACGTTTAACATGCATTACTAGCTGTCCTGACTGATGAACTCTTTACAACAGAAGATGAAAAGGAAGCTGCAGTGGTTATGGTGGCACAGAGAGGTGAAATGCAATGGAAACACCTATATGTGTTTGTTTGTTCCGCCATATTTGCTGATGACGTCATCACAGCACGAAAGCGCTCCACCACTCAAAGCCGGCAACTCGTGCTGCCGCGTCACCCGTCTGAGATCACTCGGGACGTTCCGAGAGTCCCGATTCCCTCTCTCAAACGCAGCCCATGAGTGTTTCTAAGGGGGGCACTAATTTTGTACGGATTTTCGAATAGTACGGGGATCCTGGGTCCTTAACCCCCGTACTATTTGAGGGACGACTGTATTTATTTCTGCCCTTGAGCTGTCTCCTTTACTGTAATAAATTAAACACACACTAAGATGATGTCACCTCATATAACCTGCCATTGCCTCATCTCATAACCTTTGACACACTCTAAAAATATTTCCTCTTCCTTGCAGGTTAGCCGATGGATGGGCGAGCCTTAGGAAGGGTGTTGGTGGTGGCGTGGACTTTGCCAACGACTCGGGTGTCCAGGTAAGGGGGGCGGAGAGGTGGTGGTGGTGGTGGTGGTGGTGGGAAGAATGATTGTGGCGAGGATGCTGTGGTAATGAGACTGGATTTGATGATGATGAAGTGGAAGAGGAGGAGGAGGAGGAGGAAGAGGAAGAAGAAAAGAAAGAGAAAGAGGAAGAGGAGGAGGAAGAGGAGGAGGAAGAGGAAGAAGAAAAGAAAGAGAAAGAGGAAGAGGAAGAGGAGGAGGAGGAGAAGGAGGAGGAAGAAGAATAGGAAGAATAAGGCTAATAATAATAACAGGAAGAAGAAGAAGAAGAAGAAGAAGAAGAAGAAGAAGAAATTAGAATAAATAAAGAAGACGAAGAATAAATTAGAATAAATAAAGAAGACGAAGAACAAGAACAAGAAGAGCAAGAAGAAGAAGAAGAAGAAGAGGAAGAAGAAGAAGAAGTGAAAGAAATTAGAATAAAGAAAGAAGACGAAGAAGAAGAAGAAGAAGAAGAAGAAGAAGAAGAAGAAGAAGAAGAAGAAGAAGAAAAAGAAGAAGAAACATGGAAACATGGAAACATGGAAACGCAGGCAACAGAAAGCCTATTGGCTCATTACGAGGTTGCCCGCTTTGGTGATTTACTCTGCTCGACAGCCTGGGGCCTGGGGAGCAGATGAAAGCACCTCGACATTGAGGAGCAGATGAAAGCGCCTCGATATTGAGGAGCAGATGAAAGCAACTCAATATTCAGTTTACTCCCGACGCAGCGAAGTGACGGTCGATTCTATATTTGAAGGAGTTGATAGTATTCGCATTTACTACTTCTGAAGGAAGATTGTTCCAGTGACGGATGACTCGGTTTGAAAAGAAACTCCTTCCGATGTCTGTGTTACATCGACTAGACTGAATGGGTAAACCGTTATTTCTAGTTCTTAGGTTGGTTTGCAATTCAAAGAAATTGGAGTAATCGACGTTATTGAACTTTTTCAGATACTTGAAGACTTGAATCATATCTCCTCGTAGGCGTCTTTTCTCTAATGTAAAGAGATCGAGTCGCTTGAGTCGTTCCTCGTACGGTTGAGCCCTTAAGGTTGGTATCATTTTCGTGGCGCGTCGCTGAATCCTTTCCAGTAAATCAATGTCCTTTCTGTAATTAGGAGACCAGAACTGTACTGCATACTCGAGGTGCGGTCTTACCATGGAATTATACAAGGATAGCATCACGTCTGGCGTTTTACACTCGAAGTTCCTCGCTATGAACCCGAGCATAGTGTTGGCTTTGTTGTATGCTTTTTTACAGTGATTCGCGTGTTTCAGGTCACTGCTGATAGTGACTCCAAGATCCTTTTCCTCCTGCATCGCTTGCAGAGGTCTCCCATTCATGATGTATGTGGGTTTACTATTTCTGGACCCAATGTGCATGACTTTGCATTTGTCAACATTAAAGGACATTTGCCATTTTTCCGACCATTCGATAATGTGATTGAGGTCTTTCTGAATGATTTCGCAGTCGGTCTTTGTGAGGGCCTTTCCCCCCACCTTAGTGTCATAAGCAAATTTCGATATTGTGGATTTCAGTCCTGATTCGAGGTCGTTGATATATATGATGAAGAGAATGGGTCCCAGCACTGACCCTTGAGGCACTCCACTAGTGACTGGAAGCCAATCGGAAGGCTGTCCGTTGAGTAGTACTCTTTGTTTTCTGTCGGTGAGCCAATCTCTTATCCACGCGATCAGATTGGCTCCAATGCCCGGCGAGTGCAGTTTCTTAAGGAGTCGCTCGTGCGGTACCTTGTCGAAGGCTTTCTGAAAGTCCAGGTATATAACATCACTGGGGATGTGGGCATCCCAGTTCTTATATATACCTTGGAAGAAGTCTAATAAATTCGTTAGGCAGGAGCGCTTGTTTCTGAAGCCATGCTGGGTGTCGGAGATTACATTATTGTCTTCTAGAAACTTAACAAGTTTGTCTCTAATAATCTTTTCGAGTATTTTTCCTGCCACTGATGTCAAACTTATGGGCCTGTAGTTTAATGCAACGCTTTTGTCTCCTTTTTTGAAAATTGGTGTTACGTTCGCCATCTTCCAGTCTTCCGGGACCTTTTTCAATTGAACAGACTGGTTGAATATGTTAGTGAGTGGCTGAAGTATTTGTTGTTTAAGCTCTTTTAATAACCGCGGGGACAAACCGTCAGGTCCTGTTGACTTGTTCGTGTCGAGTTTATCCAAATACTCTCACTTCTTGGTCGCATATTGAGTCAATTTTCAGGGGCGTGATTCCCCTCGGCGGGTCAGTTTTCTCGGGCATGGTTTCGATGTTCTCGACTGTGAATACGGATGCGAAGTTACTGTTGAGGATTCTGGCCATCTGTTTACTGTCCTGAGCTGCAGCTCCAGTCTCGTCTGTCAGGGGACCAATATTGGATTTTACTTTCTTTTTCGATCTGATGTATGTGAAGAATTTTTTTGAGTTTGTCTTGATGTCACGCGCTATTTGTTTTTCGTAGTTGCGTTTACTACTCCGAATAAGGGTGCGACAAGCTCTGAGGCTGTTGTGGTACTGAGTACGGGCTTCGGCCGTGTCATTCTCTTTCATTAGGTTATAATTCCTTTTTTTTAAGTTTACCGCCCTTTTTATTTCTCTGGTCATCCACGGTGGATCTACGGCACCATTTACTCGCCTGGGTTTCGTCGGCACTGTAGCCTTTTCTACTCCCAAAAGCTTATCTTTGAAGTTGTTCCACACGTTGTCGATTGTATTGTCGGTTAGGTGAAGTTGGTCCCAGGTCGCAGAGGGAAGCAGCTCACGGGCTAGGTTGAAATTTGCTTTTTTGTAGTCTGGTATCACTGACGGATTGTCTACGAGTTTGTGACTTATGTTGACATTGAAACGGATTAAGTGGTGATCGCAACCGTTAATTTTTTCACCAACTTCACAGTCGCGAATGAGGTCGGGGTCGCTTACTAATACCAGATCCAGCAGATTGTTTTCTCTTGTTGGTTGAGTTACAACTTGAGTGAGGAACGAATCCTCCACCATTTCTATAAGCCTGTTACCCTCTTGATCTCCAGTCAATTGTCCCCAGTCAATGTTAGGGCAATTAAAGTCCCCAATTATTATTGCTTGTTTACTTTGTGTTAAAGAGTGAAGCTCTTCGTACAGGGCAGTGTCATCGGCTGCTTGTTGTTTTGGAGGCCTGTATACGGTCGCAAGTGTTAGTTTCTTATTATTCGCAGTTATTTCCACATAGACGGAGTCGTAATTCTCTGCGTCCTGTTTGTCTATTTTATGGCAGGGAGCGTACTTTTACGTAGCAAATTACTCCTCCTCCTTTCTTGTGCATTCGATTTTATGGAAGCTTTCGTACCCGGAAATGACAGTTCAGATACTAGATGTGCAGAGTTGGCCCAAGTCTCTGTGATGGCTACCACATCTGGTTTCTCAGTTGCAATATACGCCCTAATTTCGTCCTTTTGGGTAATAGACTGCGTGCATTTGTGTACAAAATGGAAATGTGACTACTGGTTTGGCCGCGTCGTGTTGAATGAGTTCGCTTGTCGGAGGCGTCGTTGGTTACACAGTTTCTTGCAAGCCGCATCGACGCTACGGTTCGGTTGATCAAGGGTTTCCTTTGCCTTGCCCTCGCCTCCAGTTTTTTTAATAGCTTTTCGAGAAGCTTTCAACTGCATCGTTCAGGAGCCTTCCTAGCCGCGCCGAACCAACCTCGTTCAAGTGGAGTCCGTCCTCCCAAAACAAATCTGGGCGCTGGTTGAAGTGATGCCATGCGTTCGTGAACCCTACGCCTTCATCGTTACATAACTGCTTTAGACTAGTGTTGACGCCGTACGCTTTACTGTTGTTGTATCCGGCGAACGTATTGACTCTCGGTAGAATTCCAGAGACGATGATGTGAGGGGACTTGGTCTTGTATTTCCGAATGACTTGACGGTGTTTTGCTAACAGGTCCTGAATTTTTTAAGCCTTTTGTTAGCTGTTTTTTTGTGTTTTTGATTAAGGCGCGAACTGTTATCTCACGTGAGGTCCGGTGTACCGTTGCCTGCTTTCTCCAGTTGATAGAAGTCGTGAGACAACACAATAGCCTTTTAGTTAAGTGATGTGGGTTATGTGTTGGCCGAGCGGAGCCGTTAAGTTCACTTTGAGTTCACTTAATTTACTCTCTCTCTGGTTGATTAAATGGTTGTATTGCTTTTTAAATATATTCACAGAATAGTTACAGTATTTTGTGGACGAGTCGTAAGTCGTACGCACACTCCGAGAAGTCCTGTGCCCTCGTCCGCCGCCCGCTCTGATCTGCCGGCTTCTCTTGGTACAGGAGCGGCCAGCGGATAGCATGCTTGCTGAATCAGCTCCGTTCCCACGGCAAGGAGCACCTCCTAAGCACAACGTAGCGTCTGTGTGTAACGTCCTGGCGCCACTGGGCCATGGCGATACGACATACATTCACACATTCACATTTTTTTATAATATACACATTACATCGCTCGGTCACGGAAAAAGTCGCGACCTCGCGGCTCATCCGACCCTTAAAATCAGTGTACCTACCCATGTTACAGTCGCACAATGTGTACTAGTTAAACGAGGGCCTATTATGGTTGCATGTAAAAAAAATATATATACAAGTCAGAGCCCGCCTAACGATACAACATCGGGAAATGCCAATGACAAGAAAAATAATCATGGAAGTAACAATAAATGGGCAAAGTACATACAGGGCGAGGTAAACAGGGCTAGAGTCGTGGACGTGGAAGCTCAGCACTATTCCGAGAAAACAAATTAATAGCTCGAATAGTTATTTACAAAATACATCCTAAAAAAAAAAAATTGACTAAATTGTCATTAGGATACATGGTAACGGAGCTATGTGGAATAGTAATAAGAAAAGAAAAAAATCCGTGAAGAAGATTTGATACAAACTGAATCTTCGAGTCACAATGCGTACGAACTCAGCGCGGTGGGGCAACTCTTGCCTGAAGATGGTTGCACAAAGTCAGAGCCCGCTTAACAAGGCAGAACAGGGGGATGACAATGATGATAAAAAGAACCACCGGCAAGATCAGTGATGGGTAATGTACATATGGGGCAAGGTAAACCGATAGAGAGTCATGGACAGCTGACTCCAATTCCGAGAAATTTGAAAAGGTTAGCTCGGAAAGGCTATTTGCCACATACTTCATCCTAGAAAAGGTGAGATTCACTAAACTGTCAATAGGATAGATTGGGATGGTATTTGTGGCCGCAAATCCATGATGGAGCGTCTCCGGAAAGGTTGTCAAATTGACAGAACGTAGGGAACAAGCCACCCGTACCGCCAGGTGACCTGCAACCTCTGTATAAATTGAACCTTCAGGACAGACCACTGTCACAAACACTGGTAGTGTGAAAAAGAAGTAGTGAAATCCGGAGAACCTCCTGTGGAAAAGTGATTTAGGGACGAAGTGATGACAGAGACAACTCTCTAGAGCTTTAGAAGCATCTGACTGGGTTAGCACCACTAACTCCTGATACTCCGTTTTTTTAGGTCTACAACACTATAAAAGAAAATCCTGTCACCAAGTTGTGAAATCACCGTTGTAACAAATCTCACTGATATATATAAATCCAGCATAAATAGTTAAAGTAATTCCAGCATTAGTAAACATCAAATTCAAAAGACAAATTCCCACCTATCCTCCGACCGGAACGAACGTGGATGACTGACATCAGTGATGTCAAAAATAATTCCCGTAACGGTTAACAGTGGTATGTCAAGGAAAAGGTAAGTAAGTAAGACTTGTCTGCGTACTTCCCAAGCTGAAAGGTATTCACATGCTGGATACAATAAAAGTTAGGGACAGCATCTGCCCAAGTGTGGTTAAGTCTGTCTTTGCAGAGAAAAATGTATGTTTCAAGCAGAAGCACATGAGGTTCAAGGTTAAAAGTACATATCCCTATGGTAGTCTACACCCTCGACTATTACGGTCCCAACAACTAAGGAGACTGACTGCCCTGCATCAACTCAGCAATAAAAAATAAAATAGTGAGTAAGAGTGAAAAGTATTACTCAAGCACTGCCCTCTCGCATGAAAAAGATGCAGGCAAAAGCTCAGGAACCAAATAAATTAGTAATTGCGAGGACACAGGTTATAGTCGTGTGTTGGAAAGATAGACAAAGCATCGTCAGGCTGAGGCAAACAGGCGGTTCTCGCTGGTTCAACTAAAGTCGAATCGATGACCTCAGGCTGGGCGTCTGTCTTTTTGAGGCGATCACTATGCACAATTTCATATGAATTAAAAATGAGATCATAAAGCTCAAATTTGTGACCACCTACTATGTGTTTCAGGCGCTATGAAACACAGTTTTTCGAATATAACATTTTAACAAAGCGTCGGACAAGGATGGTATTTTGAAAGACGATGATTAAGACCCCGACCTAATTGGCAAAAATAGGCTTAGGTGCCAAATGTGAATGATTACGGCACTTGTAGGAGTAACTTCAACTTCACTAAAATATACAGGCACGGGTAGCGAGGCTACGTGCCGTCATCATG
The DNA here is from genome assembly GCF_024679095.1 of Eriocheir sinensis. Classification (NCBI taxonomy): domain Eukaryota; kingdom Metazoa; phylum Arthropoda; class Malacostraca; order Decapoda; family Varunidae; genus Eriocheir; species Eriocheir sinensis. The sequence goes on from NW_026111598.1 coordinate 662,591, forward strand.
TACGCACCGCCTCTCGTTGAAGGCGTGACGTCAATGTGACGTTTTACTATGAAGTAGCAGTAATCACTGACTCAACTGGTAGTTCTCTCTCTCTCTCTCTCTCTCTCTCTCTCTCTCTCTCTCTCTCTCTCTCTCTCTCTCTCTCTACTCAACAAGAGTAGAAATGCAATGTTTTGGAGCCTTCTGATTAATGTAAAATCACTTAGGTTTAAGAATCTATGTAAATCTCTCTCTCTCTCTCTCTTTCTCTCTCTCTCACACACACACACACACACACACACACACACACACACACACACACACACACACACACTAGTTCAGCCCTATACATAGGGATGATGCTCATTTGAAATTATTATATATTTGCGAAAAAGTTTTACTCGCAGGAAATTATTTATCCTTTGCACGGAAAATACGGTCTTTGGTACAACATGCTGTAAGTATATAACATAGTGCAGTGGCTGAACTATTTTTACTGTGTGTATGTGTGTGTGTGTGTGTGTGTGTGTGAGAGAGAGAGAATTGCCAGTTGAGATGATGACTACTACGTCATAGTTACACGTCACATGGACGTCACGAACGAGAGGCACCTAGCCTCGCTACCCGTGCCTGTATAATTTAGTGCAGTTTACCTTAAAGTTACTCCTACAAGTGCCGTAATCATCCACATTTGGCACCTAAGCCTATTTTTGCCAATTAGGTCAGGGTCTTAATCATCATCTTCCAAAATACCATCCTTGTCCGATGCTTTGTTAAAATGTTATATTCGAAAAACTGTGTTTCATAGCGCCTGAAACACATAGTAGTTGCCTAACTATCTGGCGTGGGCCCACGAATTTAGGGGACAACTTCGAATGTCTCTCTGGGACTCGAATCATAACAAAGTCACCCACTTTCAAGGAAACAGGGGCGGCACGCTTGTGTTGCTGCAAGCACATAGCCTCAGATGTAGCCTGTAGTCTCTTTCTGACTTCTCTATGAATGTCTGTGAAAACCTTGAGTTGAACCTTAGAATAATCATCTACATTATATACAGGTGAATGAGAACTACCAAGCAGGTCATACGGGAGTCTCTTCTCAACCCCAAAAATTATGTAGTGGGGAGATTGTCCCGTTGACTCACAAACACTGCTGTTTATGCTTGCTGCAACATATGCCAGCCAGTCCTCCCAGGTATGCTGAAGTCCGCTAACGACCGGGCGCAAGACATCTAAAATCTTCCTATTCGCGCGCTCAACAAGGCCGTTGCTGGCTGGGTGATAACTGACTGTAAAAGATTGTGTAATGGCAAACTGTTTGCATATTTCTGCTAAAAGTTGATTTCGAAACTCGGTTCCATTATCACTTAACAACACTCTTGGTGTGGAATACGGACAAATGAGATGAGTTATCAGGGCATGAGCAATGGACTTAGCAGATTTATCTTGCACTGGGGCTAAAACAACGTACCGAGACAAGTGATCTACACAAACTAAGAGGTACCTAGAGCCCTGGTGGCTGGCGGGAAGCTGTAGCAAGTCAATAGAAACTACATCCCAAGGCCGGGCAGGGGGCGGGTATTCTAGGATCGGCGCAGGCCGAGGCACCGTCCCTTTATGTTGGGCACACTTGACACACTTAGCCACATACGCGTCAATATCTACACGCATAGTTGGCCAAAAATAGACCGCTCGGGCCGCTGTTAGTGTGCGCTCCCTCCCCGGGTGACCAGCAATGATCGCGTCATGAACTAAGTTCAGCACTGCCGGTACATAACACTCCGGTATCACAAACTGTGCAACAGACTCCTTTTTGCGGGGCCAGTAGCGGCACAGGACACCGTCCTGTGACAAGAAGAATTGTGAAAAAGACACAGGTAGTGGCGGGAGACTTGTTTCGTCACCCGACTCCAGAGCGTATATTACCTTACCCCAAACGTCATGGCGACGCTGGGCTGCTGCTAAATCCTTAAGACTGAAATTTTGAATTTCAGTAAGCGCTTCTGCCACTGAGCCAACAGGTACGTTCCTAGACAGTGAATCCGCGACGACATTCGCGCGGCCAGGTAAATACTGAAAGGTTGGCCCAAACTCCTGGATAGTCAGGTACCACCGTGCGAGGCGACCGGTGAGGTTTCTACCTTTAAAAAGCTCGGTGACTGGCGCGTGGTCCGTAAAGACAGTGATAGGATAGCCAAGGATAATATCCCTAAAATGTTTAAGAGCCCAAACAACCGCTAGGGTTTCCTGGTGGGTCACTGAATAGTTCGACTCAGCCTGGTTTAAAGTACGACTTGCGTACGCAATAGCGCGATTTTTACCGCGAGCGTCCGGTTGCGTCAAAACAGTACCAAGACCCAGGGCTGAGGCATCTGTAAAAAGTCCGGAAATGCCAAGGCTGGAGCGTTGATTAACGCTGACTTCAAGTCTGTAAAACTCTTGTGTTGTGGGGCATTCCAATGAAAAGGGACCTCTTTCTTTAAGAGTTGCGTTAGAGGCGAAGCAATTTTGGCAAAACCTTGTATGAAAGGCCTATAGTAGCCGGACAACCCAAGGAAAGACCGAACGTTTTCGACGGTCTTGGGTTGCGGAAAATTCTTTTATTTTATCGTCCATCGTGTGGATACCATCTTCATCAACAGTGTGGCCTAAAAAGGTGATTTTCGCCTTTAAAAATTCACATTTAGTCAGCTTGGCCTTAAGGCCAGCGCCTCTGAGTTTAAGCAGAACCGCTTCTAGTTTAGCTAGGTGACTGGCGCCATCCTTGCTGCAGATGATTAAATCATCTAAATATGCATAGACTTCTTTGCCTATCATGTCTGAGAACAATGTGTTGATCATCCTCTGAAAAGTAATGGGTGCGGTTTTGAGGCCGAATGGCATCCTTAACCATTCAAAATGACCGCTAGGGGTACTGAAGGCTGTAATCTCTCTGGATTCAGCTGCCATCGGCACCTGCCAGTACCCACTTAAAAGGTCAAGACTACTGAAAATATTATTCCCTTGCCCCAGGGACATTAACAAGTCACCTAAAACAGGCAGAGGGTACCTATCATCCTCAGTCACCTCATTTGACTCGATGACAGGCCTGAAACTCCCGTCCTTTTTAGGGACTAGAAACAAGGGCGAGTTCCACGGAGATCGGGAATGCTGAATAACACCCTGGTCCAACATATCTTTAACCTGTTCATCTACAACCTGCCTTTGACTGTGTGGGAGTCTGTACGCAGGAATGTACACCGGTTTGGTGTCGGGTTTAACCCTAATGTTGTGTTCTGTCGCAGCAGTCGCACCTAAAGGTTCACCGGGCAGGGCAATGACATCACGATACTGATGTAAAAGTTTCAGAAGCGTGCCCTTGAGCTCGGGATAATCGACCACTTTGACTAAAGAATCGACAGATGAGGCCTGACAAGGTGTGTCGCCGGCGGCGGGTTGACCCACTGCGCCGACACAAGGCCGCTTTAACTCTAAAGGGTCTGGGGACACCTGTCCGTCGAACGCTAAAGCGCGACCCAAAATGACTCCATTTCTGAGTTTCACTGGACCGCCAGTGGCATTAACCACTAAAGCTACGGTCCTACCTCCCTCGCGCACCGTGTTAAGGGTGGACTCTATCGCTAGCGTGTTGACACGACTAGGCCCTTCTAGGCAGATGTCACAACCTACGGTGGCGTTAGGGACTAACACAGGGACGTGCATTGCGGTTCGCTGAGGGATTTCGTGATTCCCCACGACTATCGCATTGACATTTTTCCATCCCCCACAAACGTCAGCTGGTGTTGGTGGTTGACCATGAAGTGAGGTGGTGCCCGCGCCATGCACCGGCACCGTGGAAAGAGTCGGCACGGTATGCACGACCGACTCAGGAGAAACACTTTCCCGACCCTTGCTGGGTATTTCTCTTCTTTCCCAGGGAGAAGCGAGGCGCACAGGTTGATCCATGGCCTTGAAACACCTCCCTTGAAACCTTACTGTATTACTATCTGGATGTATTACCATGCGGTTAGACCTCAGTGACGACAACCCAAGAAGACCGTCAGACGGCAGGGAAAAGTTTGACGTCACGTAAAAATCCAAACGCATGACAGGGGTGTTTCGTCCCAAACTCACTGGCAAACTCACCAACCCAAGGATGTTAAGCCTGTCGGCGGTGACACCGCAAAGGCTCAGGTCCGAGGGTCGTAGCTGGTAGCGGCCTCCCCGCAACGCGCGTTTCAAAGCTAAGTATGTCCTTTCAGACAACACATTAACCGCCGCGCCGGTGTCGACCGCAAATGACGCTTGTAGCGGACCCAGCTTGACTTTAAGCGCCATTATTTCAGGTTGACTGCACGCGGCCACAACAGATTCATACAAGCTACTTCTGTCAGCCTGCACTGCAGTCTCGGTATCCTCCCCCCCCCGGGTTGCTACCCTGGGTCGGTTTTGGGGGGGCGCTCGGCTTCCCCCGACCCCTTCACGAACTTTCCTGCTCGCTCTTTCTTTAACTGGAGCACAGAGAAACACTCCTCTGTGGTGTGTCTACCAGCACCGTGAACAAAACAGAACTTGCCAGTGTGGTAGCCCGCGGCTCGACTTTTTGAAGCGGCCGGGATCTTCTGAGAAACAGATTTGCCTGACATCGGCGAGCCTCCCTTCTCCCTAGTAGCATTGCGATCCCGCTGACGTTTTAGACAATAGTCAACCGTATGACCGTCGCGCTGACAGTACGAACAGTGGCGCTTAGGCTTTTCGGTGGTGGCCGCCACCACTGATGAGGACGCGCTAACATTAGCGGCCTTCTGGTCGACAGAGGCTACAGCGGGGACTGGCGCTCCGTCTTTCTCCTCCATCTTAGTTTTTATTTTAAGCATGAAGTCGTGCAACTTGTCAGCGGGGCCGTAGGCTAGGGATAAAGAACCTTTTCGAAACTGGCCCTTGATGACAGCCATGTACACAAAAAAATTCAAAAAATTTGAGAACATTGGATAGAGACATATTCTCTCCCTCAGTCCAGCCACCAGCTTTCAGATAGACGCCCATATCAGTAGACAACCGATAGGCGTCTACTTGTCCGGCTAAAAGCTCTTTACTCTCCACAGATGAAATCAATTTGGTCACAGCTACATTAACACCTTTGACGAGGCTGTGCCTAACATCTTCCCCAAAAGACTCCAGAAAATGTGACCGAAACTGGGCATAATCCTTGGTTTGTTGCGGTTCCATGAACGCGCTGGTGTACATAAGAGCTGATGCTTCTGACCCCGGCTTTAATCTAGACCTAATGAAGGAGATTTTATCACCCGGTTCTGACACAAATGAGTTGTTCATAACATCCTCGCATTGCAGGATGAAGTCTCTCGCACTGTAATCCGGTTCATTGCCTGCGAAAGCTCTGACTGATGCCGTAGTCGGCAGAAGTTTAATAGTGTTAGTAGCCATTGTGAATTCTTGGTTAGTCAAGATATTACCTTTGTTATCATGCGGGAGAGAAGAAGGAGGAGGAGGAGGAGGAACTCTGTCATGAGTTGACCCGCTCCTTAGGACACGGGAATTGTCATCCTCGACGGGCGCTTCCGAATCCTGCATCAACTTCTGGAACTCCTTGGCCAAAACGTCTATCTCTTTATCAGACTGACCTGCCATTTAAAAAAAAAGGCATTAGGAAAATATGGCTTCATGAGGAAAAATATGGGAAAAGAAAAAGTATCATGAAAATATCGATAGAAGATAGAAAGAGAGGCAACATGGCGGCGGAATTTGAGAGGTAGAAGACTATCAGTATGAGGAGGAGAGTTGATGAGACGAAGAGCCTTTGACTCCACTCTGTCAAGGAGAGCTGTGTGAGTGGACACGCCCCGACACATGAGATGCATACTCCATACGAGGGCGGACAAGGCTCCTGTAAATGGATAGCAACTGTGTGGGGGAGAAGAACTGGCGGAGACGGTACAGATCATGAAAAGCGCCCGTGCATCTAGGTTTCCCTGGTGCTGGGATACTATTTATATTTTATTTTCATCGATACAAAACATGGAGTAGTGTTACGTGGTTGTTGTTTTTCATTATTCTCATTTTTGGGGGTCATTCTGTATTTTTTCGTGTTTTTTGTCATTCTGTGCTTGTTTGTTTGTTTTTGTCTGATTTTGGGGGTTACTGCTCTTTTTTTTCTTTTTTTTTTCAATGTTTTTTTTTCGTTTTTGCCATTGTTTTCATTTTTTTCTTATTTGTGTTTCTGTTGTTTTTTTGTTTGTTTTTTGTTCTACATTTTTTTTTCTTTTTTTTTTGTCATTGTGCTTTTTTCGTGTTTTTCTGTCATATTTTTTTTTAGTTTTTTTACGAACACTTTTCTTGACGTTTTTTTTCATTATTTTTTTGTCGTCGCGTTTCTTTTGTGGGTTTTTTTTCCTCTTGTCATGATCTATTTTCATCATTTTTTGGTGTGATTGTGTTTTTTCGTGTTTTGTCATGTTTTTTGTAGTTTTTGTGAGTACTTATTTCTGTCCTGTTTTTCTCATGTTTTTTTGTCATCGTGTTTCTTTGTGATGTTTTGTTTTTGTTTTTTCCTCTTCTGTCATAATCTATTTCCATCATCCTCATATTTTTCTAGTTTTCTCAGCACTTTTTTTTTTCCTTTTTTTTCCTTATACTTTTTTGATCAACACTATTCTTTTGTGATGTTCTGGTCGTTTTTTTTCCTCTGTCATAATATATTTTCATACTCCTTTTTTCCTACGTTTATCCGTCGCCCGAGTCATCGATAATTACTGCATTAGTTTCATCACCATCAGCCAGTCACATCACCGCACTATACATCCACTCTTTGTCATCACGGTATATTTTTTTTTCGGTGAGCAGTGGCGCAGTGGTTACCGTCCCTAACTACGAATCTGCTGGTCCGAGTTCGAATCCCGGCTTGAGCAGTCGGCGTGCAGCCCACCCAGCTGTTCACCCTTCCTTTCGGGGCGGTGGGTAAATGGGTACCTGGGGAAACCTGAGGAAGGTAAACTGTGGTAACCCGGATGTCACACTGGCCCTGTATTGTTGCCACATCCCTTAAATAATCGTCCTTTTCTACCCGTGTTTTCAGTATTACCTGATCACTTTCATATACACACCTCTCTGCCCTCAACATGCTTCCACTATTGCCACATCTCTCCCTCCATCATCCACTTCCCCATCGTCTCCCTTCATGTTCTCTCGCAACACAGGCGCAAAGGGACAATGGAACAGAGATGAGCACAGCCGCCACGCGCATTTATTACGTATCCTCCCAACTCTACAGCCTTTATCTTATGCCTTTTCTTATTACATAGGGTAAAGAAAACAAACAAAGAGCGAAAAATAAAAGATAAGAAGCCCATCAGGAAAATAACACGAGGCCAAAAAAGGTATTACCAATTTAGGCTGTCGTGGGAATTTCTCCTTCACTCGACACCAGATATATGGCCGCTGAGGAAGGCGTCTATGGAAGGGGGGGAAGGAGGAGGAGGAGGAGGAGGAGGAGGAAACTGCGGTGGTGATGGAGGTAGTGATGTAATATTGATGACACGATGATAAAGAATTATATGAAGGGAACGATGAGACGATAGTGGAACATAGTAAGGTAAAGAAAGGAGGTAAAGAGAGGTGAGGGGAGGAGGAAAAGACGATTAATTAAGGGAATGATGTGGTAAGAGTGGCAGGCGAGAGGGTGTGGATGTGGAAGTGATGTGGTAATACTGCGGTTAGTGTTGCTGTTGTCGTTGTTGTTGTTGTTGGTGGTGGTGGTGGTGGTGTTGGTGATGATGATGATGATGATGATGATGATGATGGTGGTGGTGATGATGGTTATGCTGAGGGTAATGCTGAATGTGATGGTGATGGTGTTAGTGGTGATGCTGCATGGTGGTGGTGATGATGGTGGTGATGCTGAAGGTAATGCTGGTGGTGATGGTGATGGTGTTAGTGGTGATGCTGGTGGTGGTGGTGGTGATGATGATGATGTTAGTGTTGATGCTGGTGGTGGCGGTGGTGGGGATAATGCTGGTGGTGGTCGTGGTAGTGGTTATGGTGGTGATGTTAGTGGTGTTGGTTAAAGCAGTGTTAGTGGAAGTGGTGGTAACAGTGGTGGTGGTGATACTGGTGGTGCTGGTGATGGTAAAACTAGTGGTCGTGGTGGTGGTGGTAATCGTGGAGGTGGTAGTGATGTTGGTAATGGTAGTGACAGTGGAGGGGGTGGTGATAATGATGGTGGTGACACTGGTGGTGGTAGTTATGGTAATGGTAGTGGTGGTAGTGGTGATAGTAGTGAAGGTGATAGTGGTGGTGGTGATGTTGCTAGTGGTAGTGATAGTAATGGTGGTGGTGGTGCTGGTAGTTATGGTAATGGTCGTGGTGGTAGTGGTGGTAGTAGTAAAGGTGGTGGCGGTGGCCCAACACGTGAGGGCGGCAGAGCGTCCTTCAGCGTAATATAACGAGGCGGATGAGGCGGAGACGGAGCGCCAAAAAGTGAACATAATGGCAGCAGTCACCCCCGAACGCGGCACGGAGGATTGTGACGGAATTTATAATGATAATAAAGACGGCGTGAAGAAGGATGGCGGGACGGTGACGAAGGGAGGAGGAGGAGGAGGAGGAGGAGGAGGAAGATCAGAGTAAGAAGAAAAAGATCAGTAGAAGAAGGAGGTGGAAGAAGAAGAAAAAGAAGAAGAAGAAGAAGAAGAAGAGGAGGGATGTGAAAGAAAGAGTTAGAAGATAAAATTACGTATAAGAGGAAGAGGAAGAGGAGGAAGAAGAGGAAAGAGAAGAAGAGGACAAGGAAAAGGAAGAGGAACAATAGAGGAAAGAGGTGGAAGAAGAAGACAAAATTATAAGAGGAGGAGAAGGAGGAGGAAGAGAAGGCCGGAAGATATGGAGGAGAAAGAGAAGAAGGAAGAAAAAAAAAGAGGAAAAGATAAAGATAAAGGAAATGATGAACAAAAAACAAAACAAGAACAATAAAAGGATGTGAAGAGAAAAAGAGAAGGAGAAAGAAGAAGAAAAAAAGATGGATGAGGAACCTAATGAACGCCAGTCAATCTCAATCTCTCTCTCTCTCTCTCTCTCTCTCTCTCTCTCTCTCTCTCTCTCTCTCTCTCTTCCCTCTCTGTCTCCTCCTCCTCCTCCTCTCCTCCTCTCTCTCCTCTTCCCTCCGTCCTTTAATTTCTCCTCTTCCTCTCCCTCTGTCTTCATACCTACCCACCCAGCCACACACACACACACACACACACACACACACACAAGGCTCCTTCGCACGCCGCACACACACGTCGAAACAAATCAGGCAGGAAAGGAGGATCAGGAGCCTTAATCACCCAGACAGACCAGAGACCGACCACTGTGCCGGGCAAAATAAGGAGTGATTTACAGGACGCTGGCAGAGTGTGGACCAGTGATGGACGGTGCAGAGGTGCTGAATTTTTTACAGCAAAGGAAGCAGGAATCATATTTTCATACGCTTCGCTGCTTACACACACATTTGACAGGGTTTTCGTAGGAGTATTGGACATTCCTAGAGGCACTGTTATGACCCTGGTGGTAATTTGAAACCTCTTCTGTACCATGAACGTGAAAAACACCCATGAAAACCCGATGAACCTCTATTTTGGCCTTTAGATGACATGAGAGGTGGAAGCGTCTGAGAATACCACCCCAGCTCAAGGGAAAAAAACACAAAGAAACAAACAACAAAAAAGTAAAACGCTAAGCACAACTCTTACAAAAAAGAATAGAAAAGGGCAAAGAATAACAAAGTAAGGGACATTTAATTGAGAAAAAGGCCCATTATATAAGACATTGGAAAGCCTACCCTAGCCGTATTTTTTATTTTTTTTTACCGGAAGGGAAGCAGCTCATGGGCATAGAAAAGTGTAGGAAAAGGTGAAACGAAAAAAATACATACATCTACATTTGATAAGGCTTTCCTAGAGGTTGTGCTAGTATTTCCATAAGTTGTAGTTCTATAAGCCCAGTGGTAGTGTGACAAGGCTCCTGCATAATGAGCATGAATAAAACTCTCATGAGAACGCGACTAACCTCCTTTGTGACCTTTGGAAATAGATGTTGTGAGAGCCAGAAGCATTTGAGATTTGGCGAAATGTGTGACAGGACGACAGTGGCCTACAAATTGGTGCCAGAAGGAGGACGAGGCGGAGGAGGAGGAGGAGGGGAAGAGTGTGCCGCCGGGCCAACAGACGGAGGAATATTAGCTGACAGCGGAACATGTTAGCGGGGAAACAGTGATAAGCCGAGGGACGCGGGGGAAGGGACGCGGGAACGCTGGCTGACATGAGTGGACATTTGTAACCTGAGACCGTGGGGGAAAGGAAAGAAAGGGACATGTTGATAAGGGAACGCTGGGTGACATGAGTGGACATTTGTAACCTGAGACCGTGGGGGAGAGGAAAGAAAGGGACATGTTGATAAGGGAACGCTGGGTGACATGAGTGGACATTTGTAACCTGAGACCGTGGGGGAGAGGAAAGAAAGGGACATGTTGATAAGGGAACGCTGGGTGACATGAGTGGACATTTGTAACCTGAGACCGTGGGAGAGAGGAAAAGGGACATGTTGTTAAGGGAACGCTGGCTGACATGAGTGGACATTTGTAACGTGAGAACGTGGGGGAGAGGAAAAGGGACATGTTGTTAAGGGAACGCTGGCTGACATGAGTGGACATTTGTAACGTGAGAACGTGGGGGAGAGGAAAGAAAGGGACATGTTGTTAAGGGAACGCTGGCTGACATGAGTGGACATTTGTAACGTGAGAACGTGGGGGAGAGGAAAGAAAGGGACATGTTGATAAGGGAACGCTGGCTGACATGAGTGGACATTTGTAACCTGAGAACGTGGGGGAGAGGAAAAGGGACAAGTTGATAAGGGAACGCTGGCTGACATGTGTGGACATTTGTAACCTGAGAACGTGGGGGAGAGGAAAAGGGAACATGTTGATAAGGGAACGCTGGGTGACGGAGGAAGGCTGGGGGACAAAGGCAGCGCTGGGTGACATGGGCGAACACGAAGAATATGGCCATGTAGATATGAAACTACTGACTGGGTGACTGACGGATGGTGGTTTGGGTAAAGGAAGGAATGCTGGGTGACCTGAGTTTGGGGGATGTTGCGCTACACAACGAGGGACACTGGGTGACTCAAGGATTGTCGGGTGAAAGGTGAATCCTGAGTTACTGAAGGAGAACTCTGGGTGACGAAGGGAAATAGTACTTGACGGGGGCAGTTCGGTGACGTGGGTATGGTGGGTGGAAGGGAGAATGCTGGCTGAAGAGAGAACGTTGGGTGACAAGATGGAGGCATAAGTGATGGGGGAAGCTGGGGGAATTGAAGAGGGGAACCGTGATTGGGTGAATGAAGGGAAGGAACAGCTGGGTAAGTGAAGGAAGGGAACGTCGGGTGAAGGGAAGGGAATAGTTGAGTGAGTGAAGGAACAGTTAGATGGGTGAAGGGAGAGAACGCTGGATGAAGGATGGGGGAGGGAAGGGTGACAGGGAAAGCTAGAACGTTGGGTGAAGGGAAAGAACGTTGGGTGAAGGGAAAAAAACGTTGGGCGAAGGGAAAAAAACGTTGGATGAAGGGAAAGAACGTTGGTTGAAGGAAAAGAAACGTTGGGTGAAGGGAAAGAACGTTGGGTGAAGGGAAAGAAAGTTGGGTGAAGGGAAAGAACGTTGGGTGAAGGGAGAGAACGTTGGGTGAAGGGAAAGAACGTTGGGTGAAGGGAAAGAACGTTGGGTGAAGCGAAAGAACGTTGGGTGAAGGGAGAGAACGTTGGGTGAAGGGAAAGAACGTTGGGTGAAGGGAAAGAACGTTGGGTGAAGGGAGAGAACGTTGGGTGAAGGGAAAGAACGTTGGGTGAAGGGAAAGAACGTTGGGTGAAGGGAGAGAACGTTGGGTGAAGGGAAAGAACGTTCGGTGAAGGGAAAGAACGTTGGGTGAAGGGAGAGAACGTTGGGTGAAGGGAAAGAACGTTGGGTGAAGGGAGAGAAGGTTGGGTAAAGGGAGAAAACGTTGGGTGAAGGGAAAGAACGTTGGGTGAAGGGAAAAAACGTTGGTTGAAGTGAAAGAACGTTGGGTGAAGGGAAAGAACGTTGGGTGAAGGGAAAGAACGTTAGGTGAAGGGAAAGAACGTTGGGTTGTGATATCCAGTTTCATTTTCCATTTATCTGATATTTCCTTTAAATTATCACAATTCGATGTCCAATGTCGTCTCATCAGCTCTCGTCCTCTTACTGATAGTCTTCTACCTCTTAAATTCCGCCGCCATGTTGCCTCTCTTTCTATCTTCTATCGATATTTTCATGCTGAAAGCTCTTCTGAACTTGCTAACTGCATGCCTCCCCCCCTCCCGCGGCCCCGCTGCACACGACTTTCTACTCATGCTCATCCCTATACTAGCCAAATCCCTTACGCACAAGTTAATCAGCATCTTCACTCTTTCATCCCTCACGCTGGTAAACTCTGGAACAATCTTCCTTCATCTGTATTTTCTCCTGCCTACGACTTGAACTCTTTCAAGAGGAGGGTATCAGGACACCTCTCCTCCCGAGATTGACCCCTCTTTCGGCCACCTCTTTAGAGTCTTTTTAGGAGCAGCGAGTAGCAGGTTTTTTTTTATTAGTTTCCATTTTTATGCCCTTGAGCTGTCTCCTTTGTTGTAAAAAAAAAAAAAAAAAAAAAAAATCACGCCTGCCACCTCACTCAACTCCTCCTTAACACTGGACATCCGAGATACAACCTCATCTTTAACCACAGATATTTCTCTAGATAATTCTTGCTTGAATTTATCCAATTTTTCAACAATGTTGGAAGCGAGAGACGCTTTATGACGACATGGAGTGCAAATCCAATTTATTTTAGGTACATTATCCTGCTTGACTTGACTTGCCGACCCAGCAGTTCCAAGGAGCTCTCGCCGGCACGTCCTCACCCTGCCACTCCTCTCACTCACATACTAGGCGAGGCTTAAAAAAGGGAAAGATAAATGACAAAAGGGAAAGGTAATTGATTAAGGGGAAAGGTAATTGATTTAAAGAGTGAAAGGGCCGCATCTCTCTCTCTCTCTCTCTCTCTCTCTCTCTCTCTCTCTCTCTCTCTCTCTCTCTCTCTCTCTCTCTCTCTCTCTCTCTCTCTCTCTCTCTCTCTCTCTCTCCTCCTCCTTCCCTCCCTCTTCTTCTCTCCTCTCTCTCTCTCCTCTTCCCTCCGTCCTCTCTAATTCTCCTCTCTCTCTCTGTCTTCATACCTACCCACCCAGCCACACACACACACACACACACACACACACACACACACACACAAGGCTCCTTCCCTTAATCACCCAGCCACTGTGCTAAGGAGTGATTTACAGGACGCTGGCAGAGTGTGGACCAGTGATGGACGGTGCAGAGGTGCTGAATTTTTTACAGCAAAGGAAGCAGGAATCATATTTTCATACGCTACGCTGACTGCGAGCCCGGGTGACTGACTTCTTTTCCCACCGTTCCTAGCAGTTAATTTACGGAGCGGCGTGACGGTGGCGGAACGGAGTCAAAAATAATACATTTAATTAAACAACGCGGCATCACCGGGGCTGTTTTGTTTGGCCTGAAGCGGCAGCGACGGGGAGGACGCGGCGGCTGGCGGGGGAAAGAGGGGAAGAGGAAGAAGGTGGAACGGACGGTTATTAGAGAAAGGGGAGCTGGGGGGGGGGGGGGGGCTGTAGGGGATGAGGTTAGTATTGAGGGGGAATAGAGGATAATAGTGAGATAATAGGTAGGGGGAGGTGGGAAGGGGATGAGGTTAGTATTAAGGGGAAAGAGATTAATAGTGAGGTAATAGGCAGGGGAAGAAGATGGAGCGGACGGCTATTTGAGAAAAGGGAGCTGGGGG
>NW_026111598.1:681449-723949 GCF_024679095.1 Eriocheir sinensis
CATTTTTCCGCCACAGATCAAGTTTATTTCCTTCCATTATAAGCTCCCGACCCAACCCTCCCTTCCTCCCTTTCCCCTTTCTTTCCGTTCCACTCTCTCCTTCCTTTCCCTTCCCTTCCATCCTTTTCCCTCTACGCTCTCCTTCCCTTCCCTTCCTTCCCTGACCCTTTCCTTTCCTTCCCCTTTCTTTCCTTCCTTTCCTTCCACCTTTTCTTCCCCTCCCCTGTCCTTCCCTTTCATCCCTTACCCTTTCCTTCCCTTCCCTTCCACCCTTCCTTTCCTTCCACCCTTCCATCCCTTCCCCTTTCCTTTCCTTCAACCCTTTCCTCCCCTTACCTTCCGTTCCACCCTTTCCTTACCTTCCATCCTCTCATTCCTTTCCTCCTTTCTTAACTCTCCTTCCTTCCACCCTTCCCTTCATACTCTATTGTTCCATATTTTCAAGGTTTTACGGAATTATAATCGAGCACAGTTTCCCCTCCAGGCTCATCCAGGCTTGATTGGGTTAGCGATCCGGTTCTTTGCATTACGTTCATTAGCTTATTTTCGGGGGACGCAATACATCCACGCCCCGCCGCCAGTAATTAACACGCCGCTGAAAACCTTGGGCCGTCAAAAGCATGAGTGGGGGAGTGAGTTATGCTTGCTCGTATTGATCACGTGTGGAGTTTTTGTGACCAGTCTTTTTTAGTTTTAGAGAGATTCAGAGTTAGAAGGGAAACACAGAAGATAGACCCACAAATTATTTAGAGACGTGAACAGACAAAGCAAAGAAGAACGAAAGGAAGGTGAGGTAAGGAATAACAACGGAGTAAAGTGTGCTAGGGAAGGAGAAAGGCATAGAGAAGATAAGTCATGTGTGTTTGGGAAAGACAGAGAAGATCCGTTTTAGAGAGATTTAGTTTAGTTTCAATGTTACAGGGAGTTTCAGAGTTCATGGTTTAGATTTAGAAGAGTTTTAGAGATCATTCAAAGAGAATATCCGCTTTTGAGAGATTCTGTTTAAAATTATAGATTTTTAGGGGGTTTTAGAGATCATTCATAGAAGAGATCCGTTTTAGAGAGATTTAGTTTTGTTATAATGTTACAGGGAATTTCAAAGTTCATTGTTTAGTTTTAGAAAAGTTTTAGAGAAGATCCGTTTTATAGAGATATTGTTTAAAGTTATAGAGTTTTAGGAAGTTTTAGAGTTCATAGTTTAGTTTCAGAAGAGTTTTAGAGAAGATCAGTTTCAGAGAAGGTCAGCTTTATGAGAAGTTCGGGTTTAGGGAGTTTGAGTTTAAAGTTTGGAGAGTTGTAGAGAAGATTATAGTTTAGAGAAGATTACAAAACAAAACTGTACTTCTTGATTCTCCTTGCTTAAGTACAGGTCATTTAACCATCACAAAGTTCGTAAATACACAGAGCTGTAATCATTAAACAAGACGAACCAACAGTGTGCAGCTAAAGCCAATTACCGTGTTTGTATTCATTGTTAAACTGCATTACTGGCCTTTTTATGCGGCAGAATGGTTGCAACAATGAAATGGCTCTGCAATAACCTTGACAGGCGGAACACATACAGTTTGAAACATACTCTCTGCTGTTCCTCGTTGAAGATCTTAACAGACCTTTTACCTAAACATCCCGTGATGTACCAGTGTGGAGCTGGCGTGACAGAGTTTTCGACGGGAGTAACACAGGCCCAAAACACGTGCCTATATTCCTCATGCCATGGCCCGCTCGCTGCTCACCATGTACGCGGCGCGGGGCTTGTAATTAAAATGGACCTTTAATAACGTTGAGGGACGAACGGCAGACATATAAAATACACTATCATGCTTTCTTCCTTTGTTGACTCCATTACTGAACCTTTAAATGGCTCAAAAATGTTAAGCAAATGTGTGTGTGTACATGTGTATATATATATATATATATATATATATATATATATATCTCTATATATATATATATATATATATATATATATATATATATATATATATATATATATATATATATATATATATATATATATGTAATAAGGGCATATACGCATTAGCTGCACGTGGCCTTTGAGCTCATCTCAGTACACAATTATTACAGCACACAGAGGCTGAAGGTAAATGGAACTGTATGGAATAAGGTTTAGTCAAACACAACACTCTGTAGTTACCTCGCCACAGCTTATTAGTTTTTAGTACACAGCGACCACAGGCAAGACAAGACAGACGTAAATGCAATCACGGGCTAAATAAACGTGTAGGTCCAGCACTCATAACATTCAGCAACGTCCAGGATGCAGATGATTGCTGTTTACACGCCGTCAGCACACCGTAAACAAACCTGCCCTGACACAGCAACATATTCCTCACCAGAACAACACGAATGAACTGGGTCTGGTGATGGGTCAACATTAATGAACCTGACTTTACGCTGGCTAACTTATCCTGACATCTTACCTGACTCGACTTATCTGAGCTAACACGTTTGATACTTATGTCTGACGTGGAGTTTCCGGCACTACACTAACAGCATCATGAGCAGGGAGGAAGGAGGGAGGACGGCCTTACAACATACCAATTACTACATAACTACCAACGACTGTGTAAGTATATTTCCACGCCTTTCTCTAACACACTTATCAACCTTTCCGTTATCTATAGCTTTAACTTTTCAGGTCTCTCATTCTCATGGGGCTTTACCTTTTCAAGTCTTTCCTTATAATACACTTTTCACACTGTCTGTCATTTACTTTACCTTCCTTTAGCCACGCCATCTCCAGCCCTCAGCACCTCAGCATTACTTCAAGGGACAGAGGAAGGAGGAAGGAGAGTCTTGAAGTATCATCAACAACTACCAACGTGTGTATATATCTTCACGTCTCTCTCTAACCCACCTTTCACCCTCTATATTATCTATTTCCTTCCTTTTACCACACCATCTCCAGCCCTCACGACCTCAGCATTACTTCTAGGGACAAAGGAAGGAGGGAGGAGAGTCTTGAAGCATCACTAACAACTACCAACGTGTGTGTGTGTGTGTGTGTGTGTGTGTGTGTGTGTGTGTGTGTGTGTGTGTGTGTGTGTGTGTGTGTGTCTATATCTTCACGTCTCTCTCTAACCCACTTTTCACCTTTATTATTTGTTCCCTTCCCTCCACCACACCGTCTCTAGCCCTCACGACCTCAGCATTACTTCTAGAGACAAAGGAAGGAGGAAGGAGAGTCTTGAAGCATTACCAACAACTACCAACGTGTGTGTGTGTGTGTGTGTGTGTGTGTGTGTGTGTGTGTGTGTGTGTGTGTGTGTGTGTGTGTGTGTGTGTGTGTGTGTGTGTGTGTGTGTTTGTGTGTTTGTGTGTCTATATCTTCACGTCTCTAACCCACTTTTCACCCTCTCTGTTACTTGTTCCCTTCCCTTCACCACACCGAATCCAGCCCTCACCACCTCAGCATTACTTCAAGAGACAAAGGCGTAAGGGAGGACAGTCTTAAAGCATCAGCAACAACTACCAACGTGACTGTATATATGTTTTCACGTCTCCCCCTGACCCACTTTTCCCCCGCAATTCACTCCCCTCCGCCCCAAGCGTCACTGGGTTATGTAAGGTCCACAGATCATGCTAATCATCACACTAACATCTGCCTACCTGCTTACCTCCCCACCCACCTGCCGACTTACCTGCCTACCTGTCTTTACCTCTTCTCCTTCACCTGCTTGGGTCCTTGCCTCTTTGTTACTTTATTTGTTACTATACTTCTTCACGTCTTTCCCTTACACACTTTTATCCGCCGCTTTTATTCCTTGTACTTTACTTTCCCTTCGCTATTCGTTGTCTTACTTTTCCATATCGTCTCCCTAACACGTGGCTTTACCTTTTCTTTGTCTTTCCCTAACACACTTTTCTCCTCCTCTTTCATTCCTTACTTAACTTTCCCTGCATTAAATCGTCTCCCTAACTGATGACTGTATTCTTTTTATATATGTCTTTCTCTAACACACTTTTGGCTCAATCTTTTCAGTGTCTTTCCCTTCCGCACTTTTCTCAACCTCTTTCACTCCTTACTTTCCCTTCCCTTCACTAAATCGTCTCCCTACCTTGTGACTTTATTCTTTTTATGTCTTTCCCTAACACACTTTTCTCCACCTCTTTCATTCCTTACTTTCCCTTCCCTTCACTAAACCATCCCCCTAACTTTATGACTATATTCTTTTCATGTCTTTCCCTAATACCCTTTTGGCCTTATCTTTTTCTGTCTTTCCCTAACGCACTTTTCTCCACCTCTTTTATTGTTAACTTTCCCTTCCCTTCACTAAACCGTCTCCCTAATTCATGACTTTATTCTCTCCATGTCTTTCCTCTACACACCTTTGGCTTTATCTTTTCAGTGTCTTTCCTTAACACACTTTTCTTCTACCTCTTTCATTCCTTACTTTACCTTCCCTTCACTAAACCGTCCCCCTAACTTTATGACTTTATTCTTTTTATGTCTTTCCCTAACACTTTTGGCCTTATCTTTTTCTGTCTTTCCCTAACACACTTTTCTCAACCTCTTTCATTTCTTACTTTACCTTCTCTTCACTAAAACAGTCCCCTTACTTATGACTATATTTTTTGTCTGTCCCTGACACACTTTTGGCTTCATCTTTTTATGTCTTTCCCTAACATACTTTTCTCAACCTCTTTCATTCCTTACTTTATCTTCCCTTCACTAAACAGTCCCCTTACTTATGACTTAATTCTTTTCATGTCTTTCCCTTACACACTTTCCTTCTACCTCTTTCATTCCTTATTTTACCTTCCCTTCACTAAACCGTCCCTCTTTGCAACCTCGCCCTCACGCCCTCCCTCACCTTCCTCATTACCTCAGCACTGCTTCATGAGCCAGCGGAGGGCCGTAAGCAATCCCTAACACTGCTATTAAACGCCACCACCGCCGCCAGATTACCATTCAGCGCCCAGCCAGACAACACACGGCGCCTCCCTCCCTCGTCACCCTCCTGCAGCGCCTCCGTCAGCGCCATCACATGCACGCCTTACGACCTATTGGCCTGGCTGAGTCTTAAAGAGGCGAGCAGATAAACAGATAAACAAGCGGGTGTATACTAAATAGACAGATAGAGAGATAGAAAACATAAGGATAGGCTACATACGTATGCATTTACAGAGATATAGAGAGATAGACAGAGAGATGAATAGGGAGAAAGTGAGATAGATAGATAGATAGATGGATGATAAACTAAAATTCTTTAAGAGGTGACAAAATAAACAAAGATAACTATATATGAGTAAACAAACAGTTATAAACAGAAACGTATAGATACATAGCTATTTACAGATATATATATATATATATATATATATATAGAGAGAGAGAGAGAGAGAGAGAGAGAGAGAGAGAGAGAGAGAGAGAGAGAGAGAGAGAGAGAGAGAGAGAGAATGAGACAGGTATAAGAGTACTCCCTAACGTCGTGAAACAAATATGATCCTTTATGTTGCTTTATTCACGTCAACTTCATCATCTCCAGGCCAAATGAACTCGATTGGCAGGTCTCGGCGCCGATGACCAAGCCGCAGCGACCCCCCCCACACACACACACACACACTTCTCTAGTCACCTCATCACTCCAGCACTCCTCCCTCGTTATCCTATTCACACTCCCTACCTTTTTTTTTCTCTTTCACACTCCCTTTAAATTGTGTCTCTACCACAAACCCTTTTTTCTCCCTTCCAATTCCCTTTACACTCCACAAACGTTACCATCACTTTCCCACTTCCTTATTCACTCCACACACACACACACACACACACACACACACACACACCCTTACCCCCCCAAACACAAAAACACACACAGTACCCCCCCACACACACAAACACACACAGTACCCCCCCCCACACACACACAGACACCAGCACCCATACCCCCTTCACCCTCCCCACACCTCACCCCCACCCCCAACACCACAGAAACATAACTCAGATTCAATTTAAGATGCGCCACCAAAAACGACACTTCTGGACCCGTGGGGAGCGAGATGCGGCACACTACAGAGGTGAGGCTAGTTCCGCCGCCCCCGCCCCCTGCTATCACCCCTGCCTTCATTTACCTGGGGGGAGCGGGGGTAAGGGGGATATGGCTAGTAGTTTTACCTATTTTAAAAGCTAGGTATGTATGTGGATAGGAAGGACAGGTGTTTGTTCTACCGAAGCTGCCCAATGTGTAGACTGAGTCTCCTTCTGCAGTCTCCTGGCGTCCCTGTGGCGGCAACGCCGTGGCCCTGCCTCAACGTACATCGAGGGTATAACGCTCTCTTGAGGCAGAAGCGCTTCAAGGTAAATTCAAGGTAAATATGTTCTACAGAGGTGCCGGAGCTGCCCTTCGTATGGTCTGACTGGCTTCTTGCAGACTCCCTGTGTTTCTATGCTATTAAGAGAGAGATAGATAGATAGATAGATAGACAGATAGATAGATAGATATGGTTCTTTTAAAGCCCTTGGCCCTTTGTCGTACCTTAGCGTGTGTTTGTAAGCTACGCCAACCATTACGCATTCATATCTATCCATCTATCTATCTGTAAATATCTGTGTATCTATACGTTTCTATTTATACACCTCCGATGACTTACCAGCACTCACGATACAGACAGCATACACTCACCATCAATCACCATCACTCATAATTCATCAGAAGCAGATATGAAGGCAATCACAAGAGGGCCAATGTGTGTCCTACCTACCAGTGTGTGTCCTACCTCGCCCTTGTGTTCAGTCTGTTTGTTCTTTAAAGGGCCAGTTCCGCAGCGCCACACAGTGATATTCTCAGCGCCATAACCAAACTGTAGTCTCCGTAAAGGTCAGGTTTTCCACGCGACACCCGATGCTGAAGAAATTTCCCGTGTGTGTGTGTGTGTGTGTGTGTGTGTGTGTGTGTGTGTGTGTGTGTGTGTGTGTGTGTGTGTGTGTGTGTGTGAATTTCTGAGCTTCTTTATCAACGCCGAACACTACACAAGGAATTTTCGAAGTGTTTTGTGTTTGGTTTGGGTGTTTACGAACTTCATGTGTTTTCTTCTTCTTCTTCTTCTTCTGTTTCTTCTTCTTCATCTTCTTCTTCTTCTTCTTCTTCTTCTTCTTCTTCTTCTTCTTCTTCTTCTTCTTCTTCTTCTTCTTGTTCTTCGTCTTCTTTCTTTATTCTAATTTCTTCCACTTCTTCTTCTTCTTCCTCTTCTTCTTCTTCTTCTTCCTGCTCTTCTTGTTCATGTTCTTCGTCTTCTTTATTTATTCTAATTTCTTCTTCTTCTTCCTGTTATTATTATTATCCTTATTCTTCCTCTTCTTCTTCCTCCTCCTTCTCCTCCTCCTCCTCCTCCTCCTCTTCCTCTTCCTCTTCCTCTTTCTCTTTCTTTTCTTCTTCCTCTTCCTCCTCCTCCTCCTCCTCTTCCACTTCATCATCATCAAATCCAGTCTCATTACCACAGCATCCTCGCCACAATCATTCTTCCCACCACCACCACCACCACCACCTCTCCGCCCCCCTTACCTGGACACCCGAGTCGTTGGCATCGTCCACCCCACCACCAACACCCTTCCTAAGGCTCGCCCATCCATCGACTAACCTGCAAGGAAGAGGAAATATTTTTAGAGTGTGTCAAACGCTATAAGATGAGGCAATGGCAGGTTATCTGAGGTGACATCATCTTAGTGTGTGTTTAATTTATTACAGTAAAGGAGACAGCTCAAGGGCAGAAATAAATACAGTCGTCCTTCAAATAGTGCGGGGGTTAAGGACCCAGGATCCCCGTACTATTCAAAAATCCATACAAAATTAGTGCCCCCCTTAGAAACACTCCTGGGCTGCGTTTGAGAGAGGGAATCGGGACTCTCGGAACGTCCCGAGTGATCTCAGACGCGTGACGCGGCAGCACGAGTTGCCGGCTTTGAGTGGTGGAGCGCTTTAGTGCTGTGATGACGTCATCAGCAAATATGGCGGCCAAAACAAACACATATAGGTGTTTCCATTGCATTTCACCTCTCTGTGCCACCATAACCACTGCAGCTTCCTTTTCATCTTCTGTTGTAAAGAGTTCATCAGTCAGGACAGCTAGTAATGCATGTTAAACGTCGCCAGGAAGATTAGCGCACGTCATTTTGCTACGAGTGAGACGCCATTACAATAACAACGACGAGGCTTAGTTAAAGGACGGCCTTTATCTCCACTCTTGCAGCACTCTTGGAGCACTGGCAGTTACTGCGGCAAGAATTTCTTTTTCACTATGATTTTCAGGGTGTTGGCCCTGAGGGAGTCGGCCGTTTCAAAGGCTGTAGTTGGGACCGAAAGGGACAACTACCTCCCGAACTAAGATGACCCAAGATGATAGATACAGCGAACACTGCTCTCATTCACGTGGTATGCTCTCCCTACGGCAACGTAACTTATCCCAAAACGTAACTTCTCCTAAATCTGAATTCTTCTTCAAGGTGAACACTTTTCTCGAACGTATTGGGGTGCTTTCAGCAGGTGTTTTGGTAGAACAGTGTTGCCACTCATGCCATTGCTACTTGGAGCGACGAGCGGGAAATTTAAAAATCCTAAAAAAAATCTTCCATGACCATCCGTATAAAACCGAATCCGTACTATTGGAAACCGTACTATTTGAGGGACGACTGTAAATAAAAATGCCCACTAATCAGAATAAAGAAAAAAAATGCAGGCTAATCAGAAAAGAAGAAGAAAAAACGCTTATCAAATCAAAATTCAAAATCGAAATAAATGAAAAATCCAGTTAATCAAGATATACAAAAGCCCACTGATCACAATAAATAAAAAATAAAGATCATAATAAAGAAAAAAGTCCGCTAATCAAAAAATAAATAAAAAATACCGTTAATGAATAAGGTAGATAATAAAGTTCAGTCGTACATAAGGCAGGGAGGTAATAGGGTGAGCAATGAGGCTGTAATAAGGCAGGGAGGTAATAGGGTGAGCAATGAGGCTGTAATAAGGCAGGGAGGTAATAGGGTGAGCAATGAGGCTGTAATAAGGCAGGGAGGTAATAGGGTGAGCAATGAGGCTGTAATAAGGCAGGGAGGTAATAAGGTGGGCAATAAAGCTGTAATAAGGAAGGTAATGTGGTTCAGGCAGCTCACAGGGTTGTCACACAGTCATAACGTCACAACAATTTACTTGGCCTTACGTCATCACTGTGCATGTTGACGAGACTCAGAGATCAACAGTGACGTCACTACCGTTTACCTGGTGTGACGTCATCTTAGTGCAGGTAATGAGGCTCAGCTATACACAGGGATGACGTCACAACCGTTTACCTGGTGTGACGTCATCTTAGTGAAGGTAATGAGGCTCACCTATACACAGGGATGACGTCACAACCGTTTACCTGGTGTGACGTCATCTTAGTGAAGGTAATGAGGCTCAACTATACACAGGCATGACGTCACAACCGTTTACCTGGTGTGACGTCATCTTAGTGAAGGTAATGAGGCTCACCTATACACAGTCATGACGTCACAATCTTGACGTCATCGTTAGTAATAAGGCTCCGTGGTGCAGTGGTTAGCGTGCTTAGCTACGAATCCCTATGCCTCGGTTCGATTCCCGGCCCGGGCAGTCAGCGTGCAGCCCACCCAGCTGTTCGTCTTCCCTTCCGGGTGGATGAAATATGGGTACCTGAGGACACCTGGGGAAGGTAAGCTGTGGCAATCCCGGGGTAATGTGTTCTTTTCCCACCACTGGTTCAAAGGGCCAATGCGACGGAGATGAGCACCGAGGCCACGCGCAGCTATACTGTATGCACCCAACTGTACCTTTACCTGCACACGGTGGTGGCGTCACGCTCGTGCACTTGCTGACTTTCTCGGCCACACGTTCTCCTTTATTCTCAGAAAGCCTCGCAGCAAAGGTTCTTATCGGTAGTCAGAAATGTAATCATGCCGAGTATATTAAAGAGAATATTTATGGAGGCTTAAGTAATGGACAAGACCGGGAGCTTACCAGGTACTGCTGAGGCTACGTGTAACTAATCAAAGGAAAGTATCGGGACACCTTTCCTCCAAAAACTGACCACTTTTCTGCTTGACCACTTTTCTAAACACTTTTTATAGGGGCAGTGATTAAAGAGCTTTTTTTTCCATTACAGTTTTTTTTTTTTTTTTTACCCCTGAACTGCTTCCTCTGATGTAAAAAAAATGTGTTTATGATTTAAAATACATATCATACTTAAAAAATGTAATAATGTCAAGTGTATGAAAAAAAATATATTTGTGGTGGCTGAAGTAGTGTACGGGTTAGTAAGCTTTCCGTGAAACTAAATGTAGTGAAGGGTATATATTTATGCATTAGAATACATGGCACGACAAAGGGGTATTAGTGAACATGACCAAGCCTATAGAGATCACTCACTGTACTGTTCCTAGACCTTGCACGATTTTTAGTGTACGAAAAATATTCCCATGTACATCGTTACCTATTACCTCTCTATACTATTTCCTATACTGTTACCTTGCTGTTACTTATTCTCTATGTTGTTACCTCGCTATACTATCTCTAGACTTTGCATAATTTTTACAGTGCACAAAAAATAATCACATGTAAAATCGTTATATATTACCTCTATACTATTTTTTATACTCTTGACCTCGCTGTTACTTGTTCTCTATGTTGTTACCTCGCTATACTATCTCTAGACTTTGCATGATTTTTACAAAGTACAAAAAATAATCACATGTAGAATCGTTATATATTACCTCTATACTATTTTCTATACTCTTGACCTCGCTGTTACTTATTCACGTATGTTGTTACCTCGCCATATCATTTCTAGACCTTAAATATTTTACAGTGTACAGAAAATATTCACATGTATACCATTTAATCTTATATAGAGGGCATAACAACCCCTGCGTTTACGATGCCCGACCCAACGCCAACAGAGAACAGGCGAGCATCTATAACACGAGGAGGAGGAGGAGGAGGAGAAAAGGAAAAATTGAAAAAAATTATAGAAGCTAAATAAAAGAAAGAAAGAAAGAAAGACAGATTTTATGCGTACAAACCTTGAATCCACGACACAGGCATTCCTACATCAACAGAGAAAAGGTGGCAAGCAACTCTAACCACGTTCCTAAACTAACCACTTACGGACTGCGACTGTGACCCCATTCATAACACGAGATTGCTTCCCTTCAGTCAAGTGGTAGGCGGAGCGAGGCGAGGCTTCCACAGCCCCGACGATAAAACACTTTTGAACTCAACGAAGAAGAAAAATCAAATGGAAGACACTCTACAGCAACTCCGACAACAAACCACTCCAACACAACCTTCTGAATCTACAGCAACGACGAACCACTCCTGACCTCAATGAAGAACAAAAACAGCTACTCGTGCCGCCTCTACCGCCGCCGCACAACTTGAAACAACCCACACAATGAGCAGAACAAATTCAATCCGACACGGGAGCCAGAAAACCAGACAGGAGGAAGAGGAGGAGGAGGAGGAGGAGGAAAAGAACGAGGACGAGGTGGACGAGAAGGAGGAGGATGACAAGGAGAAAGAGAACGAGAATAACGAAGAGGAGAAAGAGAAGGAAGAGGAGGGCGAGAAAGAGGAGGACGAAGAGAAAGACCAGAATAAAAACAAGGAGGAGGAAGAGCAGGAGGAGAACGAGGATGACGAGGAGAAATAATAGAACGAGGAAGAAGAAGAAGAAAAGGAAGAGGAAGAAGAGGAACGAGTATGTAGGGAATGGCACCATGGCAGACGCAGAGGGGAGATAGGATTAGGGCTGTCCATGTTGGCAGGAAGGGCGGGGCGGCACGTGATGATGATGATGATGATGATGATGATGAGGAGGAGGAGGAGGAGGAGGAGGATGGGATGATGAGAGATGAGTGGGCAGGACAGTTCTTTTGGTTCTTCTTCTCCTCGTCTTCCTCCTCCTCTTACTTTTCCTCGTCCTCGTCTTCCTCCTTTCGTTCTTTTCGGTCTCTTTCTCCTTATCTTCCGCCCTTTCGTTCTTTTTGTTTTCTCTCTCTCTCTCTCTCTCTCTCTCTCTCTCTCTCTCTCTCTCTCTCTCTCTCTCTCTCTCTCTCTCTCTCTCTCTCTCTCTCTCTCTCTCTCTCTCTCTCTCTCTCTCTCTCTCTCTCTCTCTTCTTATCTTCCTCCTCCTCCTTGGTGGTGGTGGTGGTGAAAGAATGATTGTGGTGAGGATGCTGTGGCAGTGAGACGAGACTTGATGATGATGAAGTGGAGGAGGAGGAGGAGGAGGAGGAGGAGGAGGAGGAGGAGGAGGAGAAACAGAAGAAAAAGGAAAAACAGTAGAAATTAAAAAGCTAAAAAAAAGAGGAAAAAGCAGAAATTAAGGAAGGAAGGGAGCAAACATAACATATGGAAAAATGGAAGTGCAGGCAACAGGAAGCCTACTAGCTCATTACAAGGTTGCCCGCTCTGGTGATTGAATCTGCTCGACAGTCACGTGGCGCTGCAGAGCAGATGAAAGCAATTCGGTTTTCAATTTACTCCTGACGCAATGAAATGACGCTCGATTCGATTTTTAAAGTAGTTGATGGTATTCGCATTTACTACTTCTGAGGGAAGATTGTTCCAGTGGCGGATGACTCGGTTTGAAAAGAAACTCCTGCCAATATTTGTATTGCATCGCCTCGCTTGAATATATAGACCGTTGTTTCTAGTTCTAAAGTTAGTCTGTAGCTCGAAAAACTTGCAGTGGTCGACGTTACTGAACTTCTTCAGGTACTTGAACACCTGTATCATAATCTCCTCGTGAGCGTCTCTTTTCCGGCGTAAAGAGGTTGATTCGCCTGAGTTGCTCGAGGAGGAGGAGGAGGAGGAGGAGGAGGGAAAAAAACAGAAAAAAATGGTAAAGGCTTAATAAGAAAAAGTGAAAATCAAAGAAGTGCAAGAAAAACGCGGAGGAGGAAGAGGAGAAGGAAGGAAAAAATAGAGGAAACAAAACACGATCAAAAAATAAGTAAAGCAAACAAACAAAACGTAGTAGGCCACCAATTAAAAAAACAACAATAACAGAAGAGAAGAGAAGAGAAAAGAAAAGACAAAGAAACACAAAGAGAAAGAGAGACAGAGACAGAGGGAGAGAGGAGAGGAGATGACTAACAACCTTACTACACAACACCTTAAGAGAGAGAGGAAGAGGAGGAGGAGGAGGACGAGAAGAAGAACGAAAAGAACGAGGAGCAAAAGAACACGGAAGACGAGGACGAGGACAAAGAGAAGGAGAAGAAGAGAGAGAGTGCGGGTAAGAGAGAGAGAGAGAGAGAGAGATAATAATAATAATAATAATAATAATAATAATAATAATAATAATAAGAATAATAATAATATATAATCATTTGTGTTCCTTTAATCCTCCTCCTTCTTCTTCCTCCTCGTCTTCCTCTCCTAATGAAAGACAAAGAGAGAGAGAGAGAGAGAGGACTCACCAGGTCCGCATCAGACAGGAGAGCTCTGGGAGTTTGCCTGTGTTAAGTGGAGTGCCACAAGGGTCTGTGCTCGGACCGGTCCTCTTCCTGGTCTACATTAACGACATTGTCTTCAGCATCGAGTCAACAGTGAGCCAAAGTATAGAGAGTGATGAAGGACAGAGACGATGCAGAAGCCCTTCAGCGTGACATGAAACTTTTGGAGGAGTGGAGTGCAAAGTGGTTACTCACCTTCAACACAGGCAAGCAAGAGACCATGCACATAGGGAACAGCGTACACCGAGCAGAATACCAGCTGAATGGCGTCAAGTTGAAAAGGACCTTGGCATTATAGTGGCCAATAACCTCAAATCATCCAGTCACGTGGCAATGGTGGCTGCTAAAGCGAACAGCAGACTGGGCATCATCAAACGCAACTTCAGTGTGCTGGATAAGACCATCTTGCTGCCGCTATATCTCTCTCTAGTCCGGCCCATCTTGGACTACGGGGCCCAAGCGTGGTCCCCATACCTGGCAAAGGACATCCAGGCCTTGGAGAGGGTGCAGAGAAGGGCAACAAAGCTAGTACCAGGCATTGCCCAGCTGCCATACGAAGAGCGCTGTAAGCACCTTGGCCTCCAGACGCTACAAGAGAGAAGAGTGAGGGGTGACATGATCCAGACATACAAGCTCCTGCATGGCTACGAGGACGTCCCCCTCACCAGATTCTTTAAACTCAACACTCACCGACTGCGGGACCACTCCTACAAGCTGAGTAAACCAGACCACTGGCGAACCACAATGAAGGGAAACTGGTTTCCCATTAGAGTTATAGACCCGTGGAATAAGCTCTCAGATAATGTGGTATCTGCCCCTTCAATAGCCAGTTTCAAATCGCGGTATGACAGGCACTTGGATCAGGGGCATGAGGCTAACAGGTCTTAGAGGTGGGGAACACCAAAAGAAGTCACTTCTTATTCCCCCACTATCCATTCATGGGTAAGCATTCACAGGTAAGCAGAGAGAGAGAGAGAGAGGAGAGAGAGAGAGAGAGAATTACACACACATCAAAAAATTAATATAAAAACAAAGAAAACAACAGCAGCAAAATTTCCGCACATAATATTTTTTTTCCTTTTATGAAAAAAAAAAATATTTGCAGAGAAAATTCCGAGAATTTTTTTTTCTTACTTTTTCTCCCTTTCTTTCTCTCCCTCCTTCCCTCCACACACAGGTAGGTAAATTCTCTTTCTCTCCTTCTCTCCATTTTTTCTCTCCGTTGCCTCCATCTCTCCAAAAATGGGTTTAAGTATGGAGGTAAAAATGACGGACATCAGATTTTTCTCTCCACCTTCCTCTAGTTTCTCTCCGTTTCCTCCCTTGTTTCTCTCTCCCTCTCCCCCTCCTTCCCTCCACACATAGGTAGGTAAATTCTCTTTCTCTCCATCTCTCCATTTTTTCTCTCCGTTGCCTCCGTCTCTCCAAAAATGGGTTTTAGTATGGAGGTAAAAATGACGGACACCAAATTTTCTCTCCACCTTCCTCCAGTTTCTCTCCGTTTCCTCCCTTGTTTCTCTCTCCATCTCCCCCTCCTTCCCTCCACACATAGGTAGGTAAATTCTCTTTCTCTCCATCTCTCCATTTTTTCTCTCCATTCCCTCCATCTCTCCAAAAATGGGTTTAAGTATGGAGGTAAAAATGACGAACATGAGATTTTCTCTCCACCTTCCTCCAGTTTCTCTCCGTTTCCTCCCTTGTTTCTCTCTCACTCTCCTCCTCCTTCCCTCCACACATAGGTAGATAAATTCTCTTTCTCTCCATCTCTCCATTTTTTTCTCTCCGTTGCCTCCGTCTCTCCAAAAATGGGTTTAAGTATGGAGGTAAAAATATTGGACATCATTTTTCTCTCCAGTTTCTCTCCATTTCCTCCCTTATCTCTCCTCCCTCCCTTCTCTCCCTTATGCAGTGTCTCCCTCAATTCTTCCTCCTTCCCTCCATGTCCACATTTCCTCCCTTAAATGCATCCATGTTCTAAAAAAAGGGAAAAATAACAAAAAAGATGGCATATCTCAGAATTTTTGTTACCTCTACTTATTTCTCTCCCTCTCCGTTACTCTCTCCTCCCTCCTCCCCTCCTGCAGATGTTCTTCCATGAATTCCTCCTTCTCTCCATCCTCCAGTTCCCTCCCCCTCCCTCCAGGCAGCAATACGGAGAGATAAAGACGGACAGGAAAAGATGGCGGACTGCAGAATTTTCCTTACCTTTACTTATATTTTCCTTATATCTCCGTTACTTTACCTCCCTCCTCCCCCTCCGTCAGTCACACCATGAATACTCCCTCCTTCTCTCAATACCTCCATTCACTCCCTCCCTCCTCCCTGGGCCCGAACTGTACTTCTGTCTCCTCCACAAATCCAGTGGTTTAGCTGTACCTCCGTCATGCTTTTCATCATCTTTCTATCTCTCTTGCATTTCCTCCATTATATCTCCTTGTTGCTCTTCTTTGTATGTCCTTTCCTCAGATCTTCAAAGGTTCATGTTCTGGGATTTCTTTCCTGCATACCTCCTTTCCTCTTGTCTGTTCCTTTCCCTTCCTATTTGTTCGCTTCCTACTGCGTTTTGCTGTATGTTTTTAGCTACCTAATTCTAGCTTTCATTGCATCTCTCTTTCTCTCTTTGTGCCATCTCTTCTCTGTCCCTCTCTACCCCATTCTAGTTCTCTCTCTCCCCTCTCTACCTTTCCTTTCTCCCTTTGTCTGGTCTCTCCTTCATTCACCTCCTATTTTCCTTCTTGTCTTCCTCTTCTTGCATCTCTCTGATCCAAATTGATCCTTTCATTGCTTTCTTCACAAATCCTTCTCTTGTCTTCATCCATCTCTATCTCTGTTCGTCTCTCTCTCTCTCTCTCCTCTCTCTCCCTCTATCTCGCTCTCTCCCTCTCTCTCTCTCTCTCTCCGGCTCTCTCTCACGCTCTCTCGCACTCGCTCTCTCTCTCACTCTCTCTCTCTCTCTCTCTCTCTCTCTCTCTCTCTCTCTCTCTCTCTCTCTCTCTCTCTCTCTCTCTCTCTCTCTCTCTCTCTCTCTCTCTCTCTCTCTCTCTCTCTCTCTCTCTCTCCCTCCCTCCCTCCCTCCCTCCCTCCCTCCCTCCCTCTCTCCCTCTCTCTCTCTCTCCCCTCCTCTCCCCTCCTCTCTCTCTCTCTCTCTCTCTCTCTCTCTCTCTCTCTCTCTCTCCCTCTCTCTCTCTCTCTCTCTCTCTCATTCATTCATTCACACCTGACCTCTGCTGAGAGTCGTCAGACTCCTGCTGCGCTCCCACAACATCGCTTGCCCTGTGTTTCGTTGTGCTCTTAGGGATTCACGTTGTGTGTTCTCGCCAGTGGACCTGTGTGTGCCTGTGATTTCCCGACGTGTTTGGTGTGTGTCGCTTGTGGTTTCTGCCTGTGGTTGCCTCTGTGATTTGTGTTTGGTGTTTTTTTTGTGATCTGGCTGTTTCCGGGTGTTCTATGTGGGTTTCAGAGTGATTCAAGTGTGTTGTGTTTGGTGTTTTGCGTGTGTTTTGGCTGTTTCTAAGTGTACTGTGTGTTTCAGTGTTTTGAGTGTGCTGTTTTGTTTCCGGTGTTTTGCGTGTGATTTGGCTGTTTTTTCGAGTGTTCTGCGTTTCGAGTGTGTTGTGTCTCCAGTGCTTTTGCGTGTGATTTGCTGTTTATAGTGCTGCCTGTGGTTGCTTCTGTGATTTGTGTTTCCGGTGTTTTGCGTGTGATCTGGCTGTTTCTGTGTTCTATGTGGGTTTCAGAGTGATTCAAGTGTGTTGTGTTTCCGGTGTTTTGGTGTGTGATTTGGCTGCTTCTAAGTGTACTGTGTGTTTCAGTGTTTTGAGGTGCTGTTTTGTGTCCGGTGTTTCTGTGTGTGATTTGGCTGTTTTTCGAGTGTTCTGCGTTTCGAGTGTGTTGTGTTTCCAGTGCTTTTTGTGTGATTTGCTGTTTATAGTGCTCTGTGGGTTTCAGAGTGTTTTGAGTGTTGTTGTATTTCAGGTGTTTTTATGAGTGACTTGAGGTGTTTAGTCGTGCTTGTGCTTGGGTTTCTGTGTGTTTCTGTGTGTCCTGAGTGTGACTTTGTGTTCCTGAGTGTCTCACGCGTGATTTGGGTGTGTCGACAACCCACCTTTGAATTCCTGAGGATTCAATCTGCTCCTCCTCACTACATCCTCTTTAAATCCCTAGAGGATTAACACTTCCTACACCCCTTTCCCTCACCTCACCTAAGCCCCCCCCACCCTGCTCACCTCACATCCCTTTGCTCCTCCTCATCCCCTAGAGGATTAGCCCTTCCTACTCCTCCCTCACCCACATATTTCTAAGCCCTCCCCTCACTCACCTTACCTCACATCCTATTTACTCCATCCCTTCACCCACCTTACTCGCCTCTTTTCTTAACCTTTCTTGTTCTCACACCTCACTCACCTCACATCCTTCCTACTCCTCCCTCTCTCCCACTCTACCTCCTTTCCCAAACTCCCTCCTCACTCATCTCACCTATTTCCTAATCCTCCTTGATCTCACACCCCACCACCGCCTCCCTTCCCTCTTACTCACCTCACATCCCTTCCTACTCCTCCTCTCTCCCACCTCACCTATTTCCTAACCCTCCTTGATCTCACACACCTCACTCACCCCCTCTATAACCACCTCTATACTCACATCACATCTATTCCTACTCCTCTCTCCCACCTCACCTATTTCCCAACCTCCTTGATCTCACACACCTCACTCACCGCCTCTCTTTCCCTTCTTTACTCACCTCACATCTCTTCCTACCTCCTCTCTCCCACCTCACCTATTTCCTAACCTCCTTGATCTCACACACCTCACTCACGCCTCTCTCCCCCCTCTTTACTCACCTCACATCCCTTCCTACTCCTCCTCTCTCCCACCTCACCTATTTCCTAACCCTCCTTGATCTCACACACCTCCCTTTCCCCCTCTTTACTCACCTCACATCCCTTCCTACTCCTCCTCTCTCTCACTTTTCCTCCATTACTAAACTACCTCTCACACACCTCACCCCCTTTCCTAATCCCCTTCACTTTGTGTTTTTATCTCTTTCATTTCAGCTAAGATGGCGCCTAAGAAGTGCAGTACTTGTAACGGTAGCTTCTCAGCTCACTTTTTTACAGGGCGTTCTGCTGTCTGTCGACTGTGTCTGTCCAGGCAGCATCTCGAGACAAGACTGCAGGAGCAGGAAGAGAAGATGGAAGAAGGCCAGAATAAAATAATGGAGCTTTCTCTCACCAGGCAGCATCTCGAGACAAGACTGCAGGAGCAAGAAGAGAAGATGGAAGCAGGTCAGAATAAAATAATAGAGCTTTCTCGCACTGTTGCCTCCTTGCAGGAATTCATCCAGGCTAACGTTGCTGTGGTGCCAAACCCTTCTCCAACCGCCCCCTTGCCCTCAGCGGTACCGTCGACACCAGCGGACAACACCACGCAACGGGAGGATGCTAGTGGCACCGACCATGATGGCTTCACCGTCGTGAATGGAGGAGCCAAACCAGCCAGACAAGCGATTTATCCTGTTCATTGCTTCAACAGGTTTGCCATTCTGGAGGAGGAGGACGAGCAGGAGAGCACCTTCCTGGTGGGTGACTCCATGATTCGCCAGCAGGTCGTTGAGTTCTGCGGCAGAGTTCCTCGTCGAAGACGGAACTATTGCTATCCTGGTGCTGGGATCGACGACATAACTGCTGCTCTTGAGGAGATCTCCCCCCAGGCTACTAATGATTCACTGTTTGTTATTCACACAGGTACGAACGACGTCACCACGACCCGGTCTGAGGAACTCCTGGAGAAGTACCGTAGGCTCATCCAGCAGTATAAGACTAAATCCCCTAACATTTTGATTTCAGGAGTTCTACCACGGTCTTGGGCGGAGAGCGGCTTTTTCAGTAGGCCTTCAGCCTAAACAACCGCTTACAGACTCTTTGTAGGGAGCTTGACGTGGAGTTCCTAAACGCATGGGACAATTTCTATGGACAAAGTGAACTCTTACACAGGGACGGATTGTACCTTTCTCCCATCGGGGCAGCCAGACTCGGAAGGCTCCTCAACGACGCAGTACGTGTCATCCGAGCAAAAAACGAGTCACAGCCACGTCCCTCCACCCCGCCTGTGTAAATAGTCGCCGTGCATCGCAACAAACCCGTAACCGTGATCCCGCAAGTACCACAACTTATATTACCAAGCCTCTAGATAACTTAAAAATCCTTAGTTTCAATGCGCGTAGCCTAAGCAACAAATTTGATGAACTGAGATGTCTTGCTTTAACAGAAAATTTTGACATAATTGCTATAACCGAAACATTTATCGACACCACAAATATTGATTTAAGTTCCGAATACACCATAGATGGCTACAGACTCTTCAACAAAGATCGTAAAACCGTAGAGGCGGTGGCGTCGCCTTTATGTCAAAAGCTATTTGCAACCCACCGACAAAACACCGGGAAACAGTAACGTTGAACATTTGTGCGTGCGAGTAAACATTGCAAAAGTCAATTTAAATATATCTGTCACCTACAGACCTCCCGGGCAATCACTCGATGACGACCTTGAAATGTACAGCGTCTTAAGGCAGTCACTTAATAACAACGACTCACTGATATTAGGAGACTTTAACCTCCCCATATCGACTGGGCGACACTGTCAGGTACAGAAGGCGAGTCACATAGAATGATCGAATTTCTAGAAGAAAATGATCTAAGCCAAATGGTTTCTGAGCCAACTCGACAAAATAATATACTCGACCTTGTTATAACGACCCAAGATAACCTTGTCAGTAGTGTCACGGTAGGAGAACACCTCGGTTCTTGCGATCATAAATTAGTGCGCGTGGACATTAAAGCTCAATCATCAGTGACTGAAAATAAAGTAAAGGTGCCCAATTTCAAAAGAGCTAACTTCGTAGAACTGACAAAACTAACAGAAATACAACTATCAGATGACGGCAACGTAGAGGAAGCCTGGCTGTTTTAAAAATCACTTACTCACTCAGCAGAACACATTCGTCCCTTGTGCGAGAAGCGAATTAACACTAATAAAGCCCACCGTGGTTTAATAGCGAAATTAAACAATCAGTCAATGAGAGAAAATTGTTTTACAGGTTAAAGAAAGAACAAAGCACGCCTGAGAACATTAGACTCTATAATGATGCCAGGCGACGAGTAAAAAGACTAGTAGGTCAGGCAAAGCGTAGATATGAAGAAAATATTGCAGCCAACTGTAAAATAACCTGAAATCTTTCTTCAGTTACATAAACAACAGAAAGGCGATCAAAAGTGGTATTGGACCTTAACAAACAGCGACGGTGCACTAGTGACTGACAGCCAACACATTGCAAACCTCTTAAACAATTACTTTTCCTCGGTGTTTAATACTAACAGTCTTCCTCTGCTACCACCAACACCAGTACTATTGTAAATCTCGAGCATGCATTGCCTAATTTTGAAATAACAACCGATGAAGTCCTTAAAGCTCTCCATTCACTTAAAACAAATAAAAGTCCTGGACCTGACAAAGTATATCCAACTCTGCTGAAAGAAACGAAGAGCGAAATACTCTCCTCCTCACAACCGTATTCAATATGTCCTTGCGACAAGGCATCGTCCCTTCAGATTGGAAAAAGGCTAACGTGACACCGATTTTCAAGAAAGGAGACAAAAAGTACCAGGTAATTACAGGCCCATTAGTCTAACTTCGGTTGTAGGTAAGCTACTTGAGGGCATAATTAGAGACAAAATTGTGAGTTACCTTGAAAGCCACTCATTGATTGGGGACTCACAACATGGCTTCCGAAACAAAAGATCCTGCCTATCAAACCTATTAACCTTTTATAACGACCTCTTCACTGTTTATGACGTAACCAAATCACTGGACGTAGTCTATCTTGATTTCAGAAAGCGTTTGATAAAGTCCCGCATCATAAATTACTTTACAAATTAAAGCAAATAGGTATTGACGGTCAAGTAAACCAATGGATCGCGAATTGGTTGAGCAACAGACAACAAAGAGTAGTGATTGACGGATTTAACTCAGAGTGGGCGCCTGTCACTAGTGGCGTCCTCAGGCTCGGTCCTTGGCCCAGTGCTCTTCATTATTTACATCAACGACGTGGATGTTGGACTCAATAACCGCATTAGTAAATTTGCAGACGACACAAAGATTGGTAACTCGGTTCTCACTGACGAAGACAGGCAAAGCCTCCAAGAGGATTTGCACAAAATTTCAGCTTGGTCGGATAGATGGAGATGCCCTTTAACGTAGACAAGTGCCAGGTCCTTCAAGTTGGAACGAGGAATAAGAAGTTCGAATACGAAATGCGCGGCGTTAAACTCAAAGCGTTCAATGCGTCAAAGACTTGGGGTCAAAATCGCGTCAAACCTCAAATTCTCACAGCAATGCATCGATGCAGCAAATAAAGCGAACAGAATGTTGGGCTTCATTAAAAGAAACTTTGTATTCAAGAATAAAGATGTAATACTCGCTCTACAACAGTTTAGTCAGACCCCACTTGGAATATGCGGTACAGTTTTGGTCCCCCACCATGCAAAGGATATTGCTAAATTAGAAGGTGTTCAGCGTCGGGCAACGAAAATGATCCTTCCTTGCGCAACAAATCCTACGAAGAAAGGCTTTCTATCCTTAACATGTTCTCTCTTGAGAAACGTCGCCTGAGGAAAATTGATCGAATGTTTTAAAATACTTAATGGTTTCACGAATGTAGACAGATCAACATTGTTTATGATCGATGACAGTCTGCGCACGAGGAACAATGGCGTAAAACTCAGATGTAGACAAGTAAATTCAGATTGCACCAAATTTTTCTTCACCAACGTTGTAGTGCGAGAATGGAATAAGCTTCCACCATCAGTGGTCCAGTGTAACACGATTGACTCCTTCAAAAATAAGCTCGACCGTCACTTCCTTCAACTTAATATCAACTAGAGTAGAAATGCAACGTTTTGGAGTCTTCTGATTAATGTAAAATCACTTAGGTTTAAGGACAGACCACCAAGTCTGACCATGGGGTCTGTGTGGTCTGATTTTCTATAATCTATAATCTCTCTCTCTCTCTCTCTCTCTCTCTCTCTCTCACACACACACACACACCATTTCGGCCCACCTGTCACCTGCCTGGAAACACTACACCTCTCCCCCCATCGCTCCTGCACCTCATCACGACTCACTGTGTTGTGTTCCTCCATGTGTGTTGCAAAGGTTCAGGCGGAGGGATGTTGGGCACTGAATAAACCATGTATTATTATTACTGTTTTTTATTATAATCATTATTACTATTATTATTATTGTTATTATTATTATTATTATTATTATTATTATTATTATTATTATTATTATTATTATTATTATTATTATTATTATTATTACTAGTAGCACTACTACTACTACTACTACTACTATTACTACTGCTACTACTATTACTACAACTTCTAATACTATCCT
This sequence comes from Eriocheir sinensis, assembly GCF_024679095.1. NCBI lineage: Eukaryota > Metazoa > Arthropoda > Malacostraca > Decapoda > Varunidae > Eriocheir > Eriocheir sinensis. Next base: position 704,397 of record NW_026111598.1, read on the forward strand.
TGTTACTACACACACGGATCAGGAGCAGATAATAAGTCAGTTTAGTTGTCTTTAGGAATAGCTTAGGAAGGGATAGATTGTGATACGAGAGTATTTCTTTCTGTCTCCGTAAATTCAACAAACCCACTTATTTTTATAAACTTTTTCTTTACATTCGCTCATGTTCTTTCCAGGGAAGGATATTGTGTGAACTAATCTTAAACCACAAATTTGGCCCGTCGCTGGTATACGGTAAAGCCACAAATTTGGCCCGTCGCTGCTACCGGGTTAAGGGAGGGGAAAGTTTGTGACAAGGGTGTATGCATGTATAGATTTCTCCGTAGGTATAACTGACTGTATTATCTATTTTCTTCCTTCTTTTCGTTCCTATTTCTTCCAGGCAGTATGGGAACTAACCTAAGGAAGTGCCCATAAAGAAAGGCTTGTAATTAGAATGTACATATTTCTTTTTCCCTTAGATTTGACTGGCGTATCTTTTCATTAATATATTCTTTCTTAAATTCCTTCATATTTCTTACAGGCATAATGTGGAAACTGACCTTAAGGGAAATACTTATAACGGAAAGGCTCGCAGCAAGAGTGTAAATATTTCTTCCTCCTTATATTAACTGCCGTGTTTTTTTATTCATTTTCGAGAGAGAGAGAGAGAGAGAGAGAGAGAGAGAGAGAGAGAGAGAGAGAGAGAGAGAGAGAGAGAGAGAGAGAGAGAGAGAGAGAGAGAGAGAGAGAGAGAGAGAGAGAGAGAGAGAGAGAGAGAGAGAGAGAGAGAGAGAGAGAGAGAGCGAGAGAGAGAGAGAGAGAGAGAGAGAGAGAGAGAGAGAGAGAGAGAGAGAGAGAGAGAGAGATAGAGAGGAGAGAGAGAGAGAGAGAGAGAGAGAGAGAGAGAGAGAGAGAGAGAGAGAGAGAGAGAGAGAGAGAGAGAGAGAGAGAGAGAGATTGAATTTTTTTGTTGATATTTTTATTATTAAATTAAAGAATAAAAAGTACAATAATGATAATAATGATAAAACTACTACTACTACTACTACTTCTACTACTACTACTAGTACTACTACTACTACTGCTACTACTACTACTGCTACTACTACTACTACATAAGAACATAAGAACATAAGAACATAAGAACGCAGGAGTCTGCAAGAGGCCGGTAGGCCTGTACGAGGCAGCTCCTTTGACCCTAAGCTCCCTACTACTACTACTACTACTGCTACTACTATCATTGTTGTTACACACACAGATCAGGAGAAGATGACAAGCGTGAGCGGAAACAAACGCGGATGTCCCAATCACTCCTCTGACGGGCAGGTGTTTCCAGTATCTGTTTAGTGTCTGTTCTTGCTATCTTAGGAACCTAGTAATCTGTGACATAATCATTGGAAAACAGCTTTGGATTGCATGAACTTAAAAAGAACAAGTAAACTCTCATGATATAAGTCCGCAAGATTATTATGTTAGGTTAATCAAGATTTAGTAAATGTATTCATTTGTACACGTGTGTTATATAATCAGTCAATACAGTCTCTGTATAATGTGCATAAGCTGTGTTCACTGGCTGGCAGTGTGTGTGTGTGTGTGTGTGTGTGTGTGTGTGGGCAGTAAACAGTTACTGCTGTAGTGGCTGTGTTCACTGACTGGCAGAGTGTGTGTGTGTGTGTGTGTGTGTGTGTGTGTGTAGGCAGTAAACAGTTACTGCTGTAGTGGCTGTGTTCACTGACTGGCAGAGGCGAAAGCTGTTAGTCGTGTGGTCAGTCAAATATTCCTGCAAACAGTTTTCTCTGACTGGCAGCTCCGCCGACTCTCGTGACAGTCGGAGATAGTTTGTAGAGATGGCTTTCACTGACTGGCGGAGGCGGCAGCGCCTGTTTAGCCAGACACTCAGTTTATGTGTCCTCTTCGCGCTGCTGCAACCTTCAATTGTCTCGTCGAGGCGGCTGTCGTCCACAACGGGCGTTGTTCACCTCGGTGCCCCGGCGGCGGCCCCGTCCCTGCAGGCCTCAAGGGGGTTCTAAAGGCTGTCGTTCACAACGGGCGTTGTTCACCTCGGTGCCTCGGTGTTGTGTACGTATCTGCCCCCTTGTTTGAAGCTGTCCTCGCCTGAACTGCGCATGCTCAAAACCTAATGTTTCCAAAAAAGACTTATTGATATACAGTGTTGTGCGTAGGCGTTCCCCGATAACATGGCCGCAGATTTACGGGAAAGACTGAACAAATTTAGGGATGAAAGAGGCCCTTTACAGAATCTTTTGCAGAATTGACAATATCCACCAAACCTTGCAAGCAACCAAATGAGAAGTCTGAGGAGACAAGGACTGTGGCATGACAAAGGGTGAGTTTATTTCAAGTCAAAAAAGTCTCGCAAGCAGTAAACTTTCGGATCTTGAGAAGAGCCAGCCAGCCTGAGTAACAGCCGTGGATGATATATGAGGTGTTCAGTTTCGTTCGGAAATGTCCTGTGGGCAAGAGATGGACCCTAACCACCCAGAGAAAAGAATGTAATCTGCCCCAAACAATAATCATTTGCACAGCAAGATAGTTTTTATTTTGAAATTTGCAAGATGCTGCTTCCCGTAAAGTTACCCCTGAATCACCTCATAAAGGCTTTTTCATGGCGCTTCACTTCACCTATTACGAAACAGAGCGATGTATTGGATTCATGAATTAAACAATATGCCCTCCCGTGCTTGCAAACACTGGTGGGACATCCATATACAGGCGACCAGCTACGTGCACGGATCCTAGTATATAACGGTCCGCCTTTTGCATGTAAACGAAGCGGGGACAGCTCCTCACAAGGGACAACTACATACACAACACCAGCGGCCGTCCCGTACCTGCAGGCTTTCAGGGGCTCGTCGAGGCTTTCGTCCATAGCGTGCGATGTTTATCTCCGTGTCCCGGCGGCGGCCCCGTCCCTGCAGGCTTCGAAGGGCTCGTACAGGCTGTTTTCAATAACATGGATCCCCTCTTTGGGTGTCCCGGCGGCGGCCCCGTCCCTGCAGGCTTCGAATGGCTCGTACAGGCTGTTTTCAATAACATGGATCCCCTCTTTGGGTATCCCGGCGGCGGCCCCGTCCCTGCAGGCTTCGAATGGCTCGTACAGGCTGTTTTCAATAACATGGATCCCCTCTTTGGGTATCCCGGCGGCGGCCTTGTTCCTGTATGGTTCGAATGGCTCGTACAGGCTGTTTTCAATAACTTGGATCCCCTCTTTGGGTATCCCGGCGGCGGCCTTGTTCCTGTATGGTTCGAAGGGCTCGTACAGGCTGTTTTCAATAACTTGGATCCTCTCCGTGGATACCCCGGCGGAGGCCCCATCCCTGCAGGCTTCGGAGGGCTGGTACCGGCTGTTGTCATTGATGGTCGTCTCCCGCTGGTCACTCGGGGCTGCCGGCGCGGCATCTGTGGAGGGATGTCATTATTCTCCGTTCCATCTCGGAATAGATATTGGCATTCGGCACCCGCTCTCAGATTGTTGCATCCCGTGCACTCCTTTTAGCAAATAGATAATGGATATACAACGATGCTCAGGACAACACAGTTCTCTGCAAAACCATTCAGTAACTTGTATCTAGCTCTTTTAAAACAGGCAAGAATATAAGTAATAGCAGTCTGGTGATTAAAGAAGCGTGCTCAGCGTACATACATGTGCCCACGATGTAACCTCTGACGCTGACCGTTTATTTCATCAACACATTGCTGCTACTCAGATACATTTACGTGTGTTTAGAAAAGTTATGAACAGACTGCATTCTCTTGAGATGGACGTGTGTTTCCCGCCGGTGTCTCTCATCTGAGCTTCCCCCTAGAACCGACAGAGGGCAGCAATACGATCTATGCATTTATAAAAACAATATGAAAGGGTATGCCTACGTTTTTTTTTGTATTTCGCAATAGTGTGTTGCTGAGAGACGCCAGCGCCACCACTGGGTGAGTCGGGTGCTGTGCCCCGCTTACTGCTCGCAGAAAAAGCCGTCTTCCGCCGCCCTGGAAGGCTTGTTGCATCACCGGACTGCCGACACGTATGTTTTGTTGATGTTTGTGGCAACAGAGTTAGATGCGTTGTATTGCTTTTCATTGCAGTCAGCTGAGCTTAGCATCAATGTACTTCCTTCAGCTGTTCAGGACAACAGTGCACGACAGCGGACAGATTGGAGAGGGTTGCCGAAGGGGATATTCTTTTCATAGATGGAACGGAGTAAAGTGATGTTGTTGTTGTTATTACGTATCATTGTTATTGTTATTATTATTATTATTATTATTTTTTTTTTTTATTGATATTTTTATTTTTATTATATTCTTTCAGCGACCCCGTATAAAGTCGGGTTAATAAAGCTGACGACGAAAAAGAATGATTATTATTCTTTTTTCATCATTATTATTATGTTTATTATTCTTATCATCATTGTTATCATTTATATTATTATTGCACTAAATCAATCAATAAATTAAGACTTGGCTCAAGCAGACACACACACACACACACACACACACACACACACACACATACACACACACACACACACACACACACACACACACACACACACACACACACACAGATCAGGAGATAGCGTACTTCCTCGTGAGGCGAAACTAACGAGGATTTCACTATCACTCTTCTCACGTCTTTTTTTTACTATCCCTAGTGAGACACGAGCGAAGAAAAAGAAGTTAGGACTGCATGAATTGAAGAACAAGTCAATTCCCATCCGTTCGCCGCCGAAAGCTTTGCAATGGGAGGTAAAGCCATCAGGGTGTTGCAAGGTCTTCCAGTGCTTTAAAAGTGCGACCTCTGCCGAATGATCGAGTAAGCGGTGCACTCCCTCTGATTACAGTTATTGCTTTCTGTTCTGCGTTTTGCCATGTGAGATAACGCAACACATCCACTCACGTAACACACACACACACGCACACACACACACACGGCTATTGTATGAGTCATCCCTTACTTTCATCCGTTGAGCGTCGCCGTTTTCTCCAGCACACCACCACCACCACCACCACAGCCAACACCCCAGCCACTGCACCCACCACCGCAGCCAAGTCCGCTGACCACGCCGGCTCCACCGCTGTTGACATACTCGTTGGTGGTGGTGATGTTGTAGCCCCGAGAATGAGTCGGGGCTCAGAGCAGTTGGGTTCAGATTTTGGGGAGGGCAGTGATTGGTTATTCCCCACGCAAAGACAGCCAGGTCGTGGGGCGGCGGCCTTCCATCTTGAGGGGCCGTAACCAACTACTTCCAGACTCCGTAGGTTGTCAGAGGTGACCCAAGTGACACACACTTTCTTACTGTCACCAAGAACTACAGTGAACTTTATATAGTTTTTGAAGCGTTGCACAGGCACATACAACTCCCACCACCTTGCGGTGTTGTCGGCGGCGAAAAGGCTGTCCTTGGAGAACCATGCGGCCACCTTCTCCTGCCCAAACTCATTGCCCGTGACAACTTGAACACCTATTCCCTCAAAGCCTTCCTCAGGTTGCATGTACACGACCTGATACAACAGCGTTTTTTCGTCGTCCTTCGATATGTTGGCCGTGATACGAACGTCCCCTTCCGTCAGCACTGTGTCGGCCTCGGTGCAGTTCTTGGTTTCCGAGGCGTCCACATCCTTTGCATGGCTCAACGCGCCCACCAGCAGTAGCAGGAATGGGAGGACGTTCCCCTGGGGCAGGAGGCGAGGGAACGATGTCTTCTTCATGATCTATTCTACGTAAGGTTTGTGTGTGTGTGTGTGTGTGTGTGTGTGTGTGTGAGGGGGGGGGGGGTCCAGGTACTATATTCACACAGTTCAGTCTTATTGTTTTTCTGTATTTGCTCGTCCTTAGCACCGCCAGGACTTCTTGAAGGGGCCATGTGTCGACCTTAGGCTGTTTGTGGCTCAGGCAAGTATTTTATAATGGCGCCATTCCTGCTTGTCTCGTGCTGCCCTCCGGAGCTCCACTTGGTCCTCGTGAGAGTTGTGCCAGAGTCCGGGCTGACTGGCGGTGATCAGGACAGCCCATGGGTAGCCTGAGGCAACTCGGCGATGACTGAAGATTGTCAGTTTGTAGCTGCGGGCAGGATGTGACGGCTGTGTAAGCGTATGCGTGCACACACACACACACACACACACACACACACACACACACACACACACACACAAAGGGTAGATGACTAACGTACACGTGAACGGATGCAAAGCGGATGTCACTGTCACTCCTCTAAAGATTATTTTTTTTCCTAGTATCCTCTTTGGACACAAATGGAGGAGACAGTAACAACAGCAACAACAACAAGAACAAAAACAACAACAAAAACAACAACAACCCGAACTTGAACTACATAATTATACTGGAGAATAAAAAATTCAGCTCCGATAAATCCTTCCCCCACAAATTTTTACTGTAGGAGACAAAGCCATTAGAGTTAGTTAAATAAGGTCTTCCATTGTGTAAAACTCTGAACTCTTTCAAAATATATCAAGCGAGTTGGTACCTCACGCCAGTTATAAGTACTGCTGTGTGATGTCTGACTAACTGACTGACTAACTGACCGACTGACTGATTGACTGACCGACTGACTGCCTACCTAATTAACCGAATGGCTGACTGACTGACCGACTGACTGATTGACTGACCGACTGACTGCCTACCTAATTAACCGAATGGCTGACTGACTGACCGACTGACTGATTGACTGACCGACTGACTGCCTACCTAATTAACCGAATGGCTGACTGACTGACCGACTGACTGATTGACTGACCGACTGACTGCCTACCTAATTAACCGAATGGCTGACTGACTGACCGACTGACTGATTGACTGACAGACTGATTGACTAACTAATTAACCGAATGACTGACTGACTGACCGACTAACTGACTGACCAACTGACTGACTGACTAACTAACTAACCGACTGAATGACTGACTGACTGACCGACCGACTGACTGACTGACTGACCGACCGACTGAAGAATTGACAGATCGTAATCCCGCAGGCATTCCACGAGAGGACATGGAGATCAACCAGATTATCGAGCATGGCCTTTAGGAGGACGGCGGGCAGATGACTGCTAGGTGAGGGAGGGTCCCTGGCGAGAGCAGGCAGGCTGGTGAGGAGGGGGTCACGGAGCCCAGCTTCTCCGTAATTGTAGCGATGGAAGCAATGACGACTTGTTGAGACTCAACCAATGAATTCAAGGTCGTCTCTGAGCGTGGCCTGCTTTGGCAACTAAGGTATTTAGGCAAGTTTAAGTGCCTCAAAACGTTCATTGAAAGCAGAAACCTGAGTTTTGAGAGAGGCAACAGCGTCCCGAAGTGCAGTCACTTGCGGGGAGTCAGAGGTGGCGGGCGAAACACGAGGAGCGGCAGGGAGGCTTAGTGGTGGCGGCGGCGCTGGGTGAGTTGGGCGCGAGGCAGCAGGGGCCACATTGGGCTGGCGCCTGCGCACCCATGCCAGACGCTCACTCCTGCTTGATGACAGCGGGGACATTTCCAGAGCGACGTGTCCGGAGGCGGGGCTGTGGCTGAGTGGAGGCGGAGTCAGAAGCAGTAATACGAGGGAGGGTTGCGGTGTGGGCAGGTGCGTGAATCGTGAGGGCCGGAGCATCATGCACAACGCTCAGCCGCAGAACAGTAACGGGATATGTGGCCGAGGCCCCAGCATCGGAAGCACCATGGTCGCTCGTCCTGCATCCTGCGAAGCTCACAGAGTGGCAGGCACGGAAGGAAGCTGAAGCTGACACTGGGGTGGTGGTTCAGGAGGCTCCAGGTGACGACCAGGCGGGGAAGGGGAGAGCCATTCTGGTAAAATCGGCGAGCAGAGTAGATGCCCGGTAACTCCTTGGCCAAGGCAGGGTCAGCACAGACAGGGTAACGAGCTAGGAGGTACGTAGGAAACTTGCGAGGCCTTTCTGGAGAGTCTTGGAGCTCGAGGGTGAGGGACAGAAACTTCCCACTCGTCACGCTGTCGATGACATCCGTGCGGCGGCGGAGACGTATACGAAGCGAGACGTTATGGCTGCCATCTTGACTTCAGCCTGGTCACGGTCAAGTTGAAAATTTCGGGTGACCTCGGACAACCAACGAAGCTTGAGATCTACTGTCGGGTTGTCCTTGAAGAGTAGCTTGACGTAGTCAACCCTGGGGGCGAAGGCTGGTAAGTGAGCGGCGCTCAGCAACGGGGCCACGCGCGAGGCGTCCATGAGAGGTGGGGGCGGGGGAGGGCTGCGAGTCTGGGCTGATAGGGCGTGCTGAGCGTCAGACGACCCCCTCTGCTTAGAGGCCTTAGCAGCAGGGGAAGACGGCTCACTGTTACTGTCAGTGTCGGGATATGGGGCGCTTGCCGGAGAGGGAACCTGGCTTGCAATCCGCGGTGGCGGCCAGTCGTCGCGATCCATTGCATCCTCGTCGCTCAGCGCCAAGTCAGCCTCAAGATCCGCCAGGGAGACGGGCCCCGATGGCTCCATGACGGACGTAGGGAGCGAGAGGGTATGGAAGCCTCACTACTATTATGACAGGAGTGACGTATCCATGACGTCACACCAGAGGCACTGCGCATGCGCAGAATGAAGCCCACTGACCAGAGGGCCCAGCCGGTCGAGTTGAATTTCATCAAAGTCTACAGGCTAAGTCCAAACACCAAGAACCCAAATGTCATATGAGGGTAAACTGGACCTCGATGTTGCTCTCCGCAACAGCTGTAGGGAAGCGGTAGCGGGAATCCAGCAAAACACACGAAAGAAGTGGAGATCTCAGACAAGGTGTTGTTGTCCTTGGCCCTCTGGTGGCGTGGAGCGGTGGTGATACTGGTGGCGGTGGTGGTCTTGACAGGGGTTGTGATGGAGGTGGAGCAGAGATGGTGGTGGTGATAATTATGAATGGTGAGATGATACAAATGGTAGTTATATTGATAATGATAATGAGATAGATACCGTCGAAGGAGGCATGCAAAGTGAAGAAAAATAGTGATGAAAGGAATTTAGGTGATGATATTTGTGGTAGTGAATGGGGTATTGCTGGTAGTGATGGTGGTTGTGCTGTAGTTATTGTTGATGGTGAAAATAGAGGTGGTGGTGATGATGAAAGTGAAGGTGGTGGTGGTGGTGGTGATTTCAGAATGTTCCGGCGGCACATTCGAGCGGTGATCAATCAGGCAGAGTAGCGCAACACTCGCGTCGGGGAGAAGTGATGAAGCGACGGAAAGGAAAAGATAAAGAAAAAAATCACATTCCTATTTACAACAGCAGCCATTCCCGTGACAGCCTTCAGCCCTCCTTTCCAATCTTCTTTCATTTTTCTTCCTCTTTTCTTCCTCTCCAATGCTTTTCACTTTTTCTACCATCCATTCCTACATTTTTTTACTCTTCTCCCCTCTCCTCTTACTATCTTCTCCAGTGCTTCCTCTCTCCATTTTCCTCCAATCTTATTCCCTTTCCTTCTGCACTTGTCTTCTTCTTTATCTTGTTTTCCTCTCGATTCTTCTTCTATTTTCTTCTTCTTCTTTTTTTCACCTGCCTTCTTGCTATTCTTCTTCTCCTTCTTCTTCGCTTTTTCACTTCATCTCTTCTTTGACTATTTCCTTCCTTCTTTATACTCTTTCCTCTCTTTTTTTTTTAATTGCTCACTTCTTCCACTTCATCTCTTTTCTATATTATTTATTCCATCTGCACATTGTACTTTACACCTCCTTTTTTTCTCCCACTGCCCGCACTTTCTTCCTCTGCCTCATCTCTCTCTCTCTCTCTCCTCTCTCCTTCACATTTGTGCTTGTTGCTTTTCTCCTTATTTCTTTCTTCAATGTTTTCTCCTCAATTCTCCATTTCTCTCCGCCTCCCATTTTTCCTTCACAGTTCAAAGCAGAAAACTGCCATCAATCATTGTAGGATGCTTATACAGACATCCCAAAGACCCCTACCTCATATGATTATCTAATGGAAGTCTTCAAGCACGTTAACCTAAGAAAAGAAACCCATGTATGTGTTCGGCGATCTTAACGATAACCTTCTAGTTAACAACAGCAACCTGCAGAAAATAATTGAAGCTTGCGGTTTATTCCAAGTAATAAGTAAACCAACACGTGTCACCCCCCAGTCTGCCACACTACTTGATGTCCTAATCACAAACAAAAAAGAAAGTATTGTTACCTCTGATTGCCTTCCCAGTACTATCGCAGATCACGACATGATTATCTCAAAAATCGACATCAGCAAACCCAAACGGACAAAAATAAAGAAAACTTTCAGAAGCATGGCTACATACAATAAAGATAACTTTTGTGAAGCATTGCTAACCAGCTCAGACTGCTTAAATAGTATCACGTTAACTGATGACATTGACGAACAGGTGAATATACTTAACACAATATTCAATTCTTGCCTAGATCAAGTTGCCCCAATGACGACTAAATATATAAATAGACCACCTGCTCCTTGGATTGACAAAGAAGTAAGAGATAACATGAAGTACAGGGATAGCTTACAAGGCCAGCTAAAATTAGATCGACACAACACACAACTTTACAACAAATATAAAGAAAAGAAACGCGTTAAGGATAAGCTCCACAAAGCAAAAACGACATACTATCATAATAAATTCCGCCAAAGTAAAGGCAACTCGTCACAAATGTGGAGTAATATTAGAGGTATAGTGCCTAACAATAAACCTAATAACAACATCATCACTAACGAAGATATTAATGACAAGGCGGAGGATTTTAACAACTACTTTGCTAACGTAGGAAGAGAAACTTTTGAGAGGTGCAAAAATGACTCTACTAACAATAATACTAACTCAGACAACGTACGAGTAACTCATAACACTATTGATAACTTAGACACAAATAACTTCTTCAGACCTAAACCAGTTGATGTTGAGACTGTAATTCTAACGATAACCAAACTAAAGGAGACCAAAGCTGTAGGTAACGATGGCATTTCTTTAAATTTCATAAAAGACAGCCTTTTTGTTACAGCCTTCTACCTAACATGCATATTCAACACCTTAATAGCTACAGGTAAATTTCCCACCCCATGGAAACATGCCATTGTTGTCCCGATTTTTAAAGGAGGGGATAGCAATATCAACTCCAATTACAGACCTATATCTCTCCTCCCTGTAATATCAAAGGTCTTAGAAAAAATTGTAGCTAAGCAACTTTCTGACCACCTAGAAGGGAGTGCTTTACTTTCTAACTCTCAACACGGATTCAGGCCGGAGCTATCTACTGAAACTGCTCTCACAGTAATATCCAATAATGTATATAGTAACCTAGATAACAAGAGAATTACTCTGATAACTTTATGTGACTTATCGAAGGCATTCGACAGTGTTAACCACGACATTTTACTGCAGCGATGCCTTAAACTACGTATAGACCCTTTCTGGATCCAAGACTACCTATCAAACAGAACTCAATCAGTCCGGCTAAACAATCACATATCACCCAAATCCTTAATAACACATGGAGTCCCACAAGGCTCTATCCTTGGCCCTATTCTTTTTACTATTTTTGTTAATGATATCTCAGATCACATCAGCGACTGTATACTGGTTCAGTACGCAGATGACACACAGTTTATCCACAGTGACAACATTAATAACATAGACCAGCTAATAACCAGAGCTAAAGTAACACTCTCGAATGCCAAGACTTACTTCCTAAAAAGTGGCCTTATGTTGAATTCTAACAAAACCCAATTTATATTTATCAGCACGGCAACTGTTATCGAGCTTACCAGATGATATGACCATCAACTTTGACGGAAGTGATATACCAATAAGCAAACATGTTAAAATATTGGGTGTTTACTTTGACAAGTACATGACGTTCGACACACACATACATCAACTCAACAAAAAAAGTAATAGGGGTTATAATGTTCATAAACAGAGTTAAGGACATATTTGATAAGGACACCAGAGTGATTGTTATCAAGACACTAGTGTTAAGTCTAATCAATTACGGACTAAAAATATGGGCAACACCAATGAGACCCTCATGCAGCGAGTGCAAAACTTCGCTGCCAAAGTTGCTGCTGGGGCTACAAAAGACGCGACCGTGCTACTCCTGTGTTACTGGAACTAAAGTGGATAAAGATGAAAGAAAAAGTGAAATTCGATCAGTGCATAATGGTGTATAAAGTGACCCATAAATATTATCCTGAGTGGCTACTAAACTTACCATATGTAACACAAATTAACGAACTTGTAACGAGACAAAACGGAGACCTCTTTATCCCTAGAGTGAGAACAGACAATGGTGCGCGGTCACTATTAGTAAGTGGACCAAGAGCATGGAACAAGCTCCCCCCTAATATAAAAGAACTCCCGTCACTCACGAGCTTCAAGAAAGCCCTAACTATTCACGCTCTTCAAGGAGGCTTTTGCTAAAGAACGCGTGAAGGACATAATATACGCTTATCTAGTACATATGTATTATATCTAGCAAGTTCCTATATATGATATCCCATGTAAGTATTTAGTAATTAAGATAAGAGATTAGTTAAAGAAAGTCTTATATATGATATCTGTACTACATGTAAAGTATTTAGTAATTAAGAGAAAAGCCATTGTACATTGTACTTTAATGGAATAAAGCATTCTGATTCTGATTCTGATTCTGATTCTCTCTCTCTCTCTCTCTCTCTCTCTCTCTCTCTCTCTCTCTCTCTCTCTCTCTCTCTCTCTCTCTCTCTCTCTCTCTCTCTCTCTCTCTCTCTCTCTCTCTCTCGCCCTCCCTCCCTCCCTTCCTTCCCCCTCTCTCCCTCCCTCCCTCCTTTCACCCTCCCTCTATTCCCTCACACTCAACAATACGTGCTTAAAAAATTGCACCTCTCTATTTTTCAACATTAGTAATTGATTTCCTTTCACTCTCGCCAACCTGTTTGCGGCAGCTAAAAAGAGGGACTGCGACAGCTCGGGTGATGAATGGGGGCGGGGACTATACTAATTTTTTATGGGAGGGAAGGACGAGAAAAAAAAATGAGAGAGAGAGAGAGAGAGCCTGTGACGATTTTTCATGTGTCTGCTAAATTACGAAAATATTATAATCCTTGTTTTTGGAGGAAGAGGAAGAGGAGGAGGAGGAGGAAGAGGAGAAGGAAGAGGAGAAGGAAGAGGAGAAGGAGGAGGAGGAGGATTTTAGGATTTATAGGGAGACAATTTTTTTCTGTTTTATCCTGCTCGTTATAATTTAGTTTACCTCAGGAGGAAGAGGGGGAGGAGAAGGAGGAGGAAGAGGAGGAGGAGGAGTAAAAGGAGGAGAAGGAAGAGAAGAATCACTTATTTACAATCTTTCCTCCCTATTCATAAATCAATCACCAGACCTCCATTTGAAACTTTCTACTCCATTTGCATCAATTATATAACTCCTTAATTGATTCACTATAAATATTTCACCAACAGTACCTCCGTTCATCCCATTTACCTATTGAATACTCCACTCAGGTCACCGCTCACACTACACGCTTTCCAACACTTTCTTGCACAGCACACACACATTTGACAAGGCTTTCGTAGGAGTTTTGGGCGTTTCCAGGGGTAGTTTTATGACCCTGGTGGTAGTTTGACGCTTCCCATTTACCTTTTTAAAACTCTAGTCAGGTCACCGCTCACACCATACGCTTTCCAATACTTTCTTACACAGCACACACACATTTGACAAGGCTTTCGTAGGAGTTTTGGGCGTTTCCAGGGGTAGTTTTATGACCCTGGTGGCAGTTCGACACTTCCTCCGTACCATGAACGTAAAAACACTCATGAAAACCCGATTAATCTCCTTTATAGCCTTTGGAAAGAGTGACATGAGAGGTGGAAGCATCTGGGAATACTAACCAAAAGTACATCTATTTAGAAAGGCTCTCGCAGAAGTTGTACGGTAGGGTCTCCATGGGTTAGGTTTCATGACCCTGGTGGTAGTTTTGGAAGGCTTCTGCGCTACGCCATGAACGGGAAAAGCACTGAGGCCAACCCGACGTGTCTTCTCTGCTGTCTTTGAAGATAGTCGGTTGGAGTCCGAAGCGTTTGATAATGGGAGTTTTAGTACACGAACAGCGTTGATTCGTTAGATAATGTTAAGGTATTGAGGTATATTGATCTGCCTTGATGTTCACCGCTCACTGCTTTCTAACGCTTGCCTCTATCTCTACAGCATCGTTTTGTGACCATTCTTCCTCTTCTGCGAGTCTTAGTACCAGAACAGCGTCGATTCTTAAGATACTGTTAAGATGATGAGATATATTGATGTGCCTTGATGATAACCGTTCACTCTACGCCTTCCAACGCTTGCCTACATCTCTACAGTATCGTTTTGGGACTTTACATCCTCTTTTGCGACTCTTAGTACCCGAACAGCGCCGATTCTTAAGATACTGTTAAAATAATGAGATATATTGATGTGTCTTCATGATAACCGTTCACTCTACGCCTTTCAACGTTTATCTACATCTCTACAGCACCGTTTTGTGACCTGTCATCCTATTCTGCGACTCTTAGTACTAGAACAGCGTCGATTCTTAAGATACTGTTAAGATAATGAGATATATTGATGTGTCTTGATGATAACCGTTCACTCTACGCCTTCCAACGCTTACCTATATCTCAACAGTACCATTTTGTGACCTTCCATCCTGTTTTTGCGACTATTAGTATACCAGAACAGCGTTAATTCTTTCAACAAGTGTTCAAATAACCATCTATATTGATCTCTCTTGATGGTCACCGCTCGCTCTACGCTTTCCAACACATGCATGAATCTACCCAGCACCGTTTTGTGACTTTTCATCCTTTTCTGAGACTGTGTGTACCTAGAGCTTCGATTCCACTCACAGGCGTCAAAATAACCAGCTGTATCGATCCATCTTGCTGGGAAAAAGTCAAGGATTGGTCAGCTTATAAAAGAATCATTATTGTGTAGACGATAGAAAGAGAGGAGAAGGAGGAGGCGGAGGAGAGGGAGGGGGAAGCATAAAAGTAGGGAAGGAGAGTCAAGGGCAAAGATAAAGAGGAGGAGGAGGAGGAGGAGGAGGAGGAGAGAAGAGAACATTGCAGTCGTCTACCTTCCCTTATCACACCCCGCATCCTGTTGGCACGAATGAATAGCTAAATGGAAGCGGTCAGAGGCGAGCTGGAGGAATCTTATAAACTGGACCTATCTCTGGTGGACTTGCTCTCTCTCTCTCTCTCTCTCTCTCTCTCTCTCTCTCTCTCTCTCTCTCTCTCTCTCTCTCTCTCTCTCTCTCTCTCTCTCTCTCTCTCTCTCTCTCTCTCTCTCTCTCTCTCTCTCTCGGTTCTTGCGATCATAAATTAGTGCGCGTCGACATTAAAGCTCAATCATCAGTGACTGAAAATAAAGTAAAGGTGCCCAATTTCAAAAGAGCTAACTTCGTAGAAATCCGACAAAAACTAACAGAAATACAGCTATCAGATGACGGCAACGTAGAGGAAGCCTGGCTAAGCCTTAAAAATCACTTACTCACTCAGCAGAACACATTCGTCCCCTTGTGCGAGAAGCGAATTAACACTAATAAAAGCCCACCGTGGTTTAATAGCGAAATTAAACAATCAGTCAATGAGAGAAAATTGTTTTACAGGTTAAAGAAAGAACAAAGCACGCCCGAAAACATTAGACTTTATAATGATGCCAGGCGACGAGTAAAAGACTAGTAGGTCAGGCAAAGCGTAGATACGAAGAAAATATTGCAGCCAACTGTAAAATAATCCGAAATCTTTCTTCAGTTACATAAACAACAGAAAGGCGATCAAAAGTGGTATTGGACCTTTAACAAACAGCGACGGTGCACTAGTGACTGACAGCCAACACATTGCAAACCTCTTAAACAATTACTTTTCCTCGGTGTTTAATACTAACAGTCTTCCTCTCGCTACCACCAACACCAGTACTATTGCAAATCTCGAGCATGCATTGCCTAATTTTGAAATAACAACCGATGAAGTCCTTAAAGCTCTCCATTCACTTAAAACAAATAAAAGTCCTGGACCTGACAAAGTACATCCAACTCTGCTGAAAGAAACAAAGAGCGAAATACTCTCCTTCCTCACAACCGTATTCAATATGTCCTTGCGACAAGGCATCGTCCCTTCAGATTGGAAAAAGGCTAACGTGACACCGATTTTCAAGAAAGGAGACAAAAAAGTACCAGGTAATTACAGGCCCATTAGTCTAACTTCGGTTGTAGGTAAGCTACTTGAGCATAATTAGAGACAAAATTGTGAATTACCTTGAAAGCCACTCATTGATTGGGGACTCACAACATGGCTTCCGAAACAAAAGATCCTGCCTATCAAACCTATTAACCTTTATAACGACCTCTTCACTGTTTATGACGTAACCAAATCACTGGACGTAGTCTATCTTGATTTCCAGAAAGCGTTTGATAAAGTCCCGCATCATAAATTACTTTACAAATTAAAGCAAATAGGTATTGACGGTCAAGTAAACCAATGGATCGCGAATTGGTTGAGCAACAGACAACAAAGAGTAGTGATCGACGGATTTAACTCAGAGTGGGCGCCTGTCACTAGTGGCGTCCCTCAGGGCTCGGTCCTTGGCCCAGTGCTCTTCATTATTTACATCAACGACGTGGATGTTGGACTCAATAACCGCATTAGTAAATTTGCAGACGACACAAAGATTGGCAACTCGGTTCTCACTGACGAAGACAGGCAAAGCCTCCAAGAGGATTTGCACAAAATTTCAACTTGGTCGGATAGATGGGAGATGCCCTTTAACGTGAACAAGTGCCAGGTCCTTCAAGTTGGAACGAGGAATAAGAAGTTCGAATACGAAATGCGCGGTGTTAAACTCAAAAGCGTTCAATGCGTCAAAGACTTGGGGGTCAAAATCGCGTCAAACCTCAAATTCTCACAGCAATGCATCGATGCAGCAAATAAAGCGAACAGAATGTTGGGCTTCATTAAAAAGAAACTTTGTATTCAAGAATAAAGATGTAATACTCCCGCTCTACAACAGTTTAGTCAGACCCCACTTGGAATATGCGGTACAGTTTTGGTCTCCCCACCATGCAAAGGATATTGCTAAATTAGAAGGTGTTCAGCGTCGGGCAACGAAAATGATCCCTTCCTTGCGCAACAAATCCTACGAAGAAAGGCTTTCTACCCTTAACATGTTCTCTCGTGAGAAACGTCGCCTCCGAGGAAAACTGATCGAATGTTTTAAAATACTTAATGGTTTCACGAATGTAGACAGATCAACATTGTTTATGATCGATGACACTTTGCGCACGAGGAACAATGGCGTAAAACTCAGATGTAGACAAGTAAATTCAGACTGCACCAAATTTTTCTTCACCAACGTTGTAGTGCGAGAATGGAATAAGCTTCCACCGTCAGTGGTCCAGTGTAACACGATTGACTCCTTCAAAAATAAGCTCGACCGTCACTTCCTTCAACTTAATATCAACTAGAGTAGAAATGCAACGTTTTGGAGTCTTCTGATTAATGTAAAATCACTTAGGTTTAAGGACAGACCACCAAGTCTGGACCATGGGGTCTGTGTGGTCTGATTTTCTATGTAAATCTATGTAAATCTCTCTCTCTCTCTCTCTCTCTCTCTCTCTCTCTCTCTCTCTCTCTCTCTCTCTCTCTCTCTCTCTCTCTCTCTCTCTCTCTCTCTCTCTCTCTCTCTCTCTCTCTCTCTCCCTTTACGATAGTGGCATTAGCGGGCTTTCTTTTCTCTTTCTCTCTATCTATCTGTCTATCTATCTATCTATCTGTCTTCAGGTTATAGGTTGACCCAAAAGCGTAGTAAATGATAACAAAACAACAACAACAAAAAGAAAAGAAAAAGAGCAACAGTAACAATGACATCCCTACCACCACCACCACTATTACCACCTTCACTAACATAGCACTACATAACTCTTCTTCCTCCTCCTCCTCCTCCTCCTCCTCCTCCTCCTCCTCCTCCTCCTCCTTTTCCTCCTCCTCCTCTTCCTCCTCCTCCTCATACTTCACTAGAACAACATTACCTACTTCCTCTCCTCCTTTCCTCCTCCACATTTGTCTTTTCCTCCTCCTCCTCCACCTCCACCTCCATCTCCTCCTCCTCCTCCTCCTCCTCCTGTAGCTTAGAGCAACAGCAACACGTGACCAGAGGATCTCAAGGGACAAACAGGAGGAGGAGGAGGAGGAGGAGGAAGTAAGGAATATCGGTGCAAGTGACGTATGACTGTGTGTGTGTGTGTGTGTGTGTAGAGAGAGAGAGAGAGAGAGAGAGAGAGAGAGAGAAAGGATTAATTAAATGAGGTCGTGATGGGGACGATTAACAAGTGTGGAAGACAAATAGAGGAGGAGGAGGAGGAGGAGGAGGAGGAGGAAACATGGACTAGCAGGCAGCAGAAAGCCTGTTGGCTCATTACTAGGCTGCCTGCGTTCAGTGATTCAATCAATCCGTTTGCCATAGGAGTGGCTTGCAGGGAAGGATTAAAGCACTTGTGTACCTACTCTTGGGAACGTTCAGTTCACTCCCGTTGCAGCAAAGTGGAGATCAATGCGCTTCTTGAAGGAGTTGATGGTCTCTGCGCTAACCACTTCTGCAGGAAGGCTGTTCCAGTGGCGAACAACTCTATTCGAGAAATAACTCCTGCCGATGTCGGTATTGCATCGCTTTGCTTGAATTGTTTTTCCGTTGTTTCTTGTTCTCAGGTTAGTTTGTAGCGTGAAGAGTTTGGAGTGATCAACGTTGCTGGGCTTGTTCAGGTACTTAAAGACTTGTATCATGTCTCCCCGCAGGCGTCTCTTTTCCAACGTGAAGAGGTTGAGTCGCTCGTGTCGCTCTTCATAGGGCTTCGTCCTCAGTGATGGTATCATCTTCGTGGCGCGGCGCTGTACTCTCTCAAGTAATTCAATGTCTTTCCTGTAATTAGGAGACCAGAATTGCACGGCGTATTCCAGGTGGGGCCTTACCAGCGAATTGTACAAGGATAACATAACTCCCGGCGTCTTGTATTCGAAGTTCCTCGATATGAACCCAAGCATTGTATTGGCTTTCTTACAGGCGGACTTGCAGTGTTTTATTTGTTTCAAGTCACTGCTGATGGTGACCCCGAGGTCTCTTTCCTCTTGCACAACATGTAGTGGTTCGCCACCCATGTGGTATGTGTGGTTGCTGTTTCTGGATCCGATATGCATTACTTTACATTTGGCAGTGTTGAAGGACATCTGCCATTTTTCTGACCACCGAGTGATCTGGTCCAGGTCTCTCTGGATAATTTTGCAGTCTGCCGTTGTGAGGGCCTTCCCACCCACCTTTGTGTCGTCGGCAAATTTTGAAAGATTGGATTTCAATCCTAGTTCTAGGTCGTTGATATATATGATGAAAAGTATGGGTCCCAGCACTGACCCCTGTGGCACTCCACTTGTGACCGGGAGCCACTCGGAGGCCTGTCCGTTGAGTACAACTCGTTGTTTTCTTCCAGTGAGCCAGTCCTTGATCCACGCTGTCAGATTGCCGCCTAATCCCGCCGACTTGAGTTTCTTGAGGAGTCTTTCGTGTGGCACTTTGTCAAAGGCTTTCTGAAAGTCTA